>NW_027280373.1:0-55000 GCF_046629955.1 Centroberyx affinis
TAAACTATTAAATAATGTATAAATGAATACCTTAGTTAACATGAACACCATTAGTATGATTACCAGACACATTAGTTAACTGTTAATTATTAAATACTTATTAAGCATTAACTAACCCTTAACTTAGTGACCCTTATTGTAAAGTGTTACCCATAATTTAATGATTTTCTGAAAATATAATAGATTTTTGTTCACATTGATGGTGGTTCTTTGCCTGATGATGATCACTGACTGGAGGTTATATTTACCCTCCTTTTTATTTACTATTAGCTCCACACCTTAATGCCCATTCTCTACCTCTACAGCATGTGACTACAGTATGTGTGTGTGTGTGTGTGTGTGTGTGTGTGTGTGTGTGTGTGTGTATCCGTCCGTCCAAGTACATTACAGCACTCAACCCCCTTCCGAGTGTTGTGCTTCTGCGCGGCGCGTGTGTTTATGTGTGTGCACGCTCGTCCGGTAAATGTGTGTGTGTGTGTGTGTGTGCCTCTCTCTCCATCCAACTCATTTGTGGGTCATTGTCCCACCCCACCCCACCCCACCCCCCCTCCTCCGTCACCACGGATACCACCGCTCCGAGATACAACAGCAGCCAATCGATGAAGGTCAGCGAGAACGGACATCGCTGACGTCTCCGTTTCACGACGTAATTTTTACGTTTTTTTTATTTTTTTATTTTTTTTTGCATTCAGGTGACACTTTTTTCTTTTTTGTGTGTGTGTGTGTGAGAGAGTGAGAGAGTGTGTATTCACATATGTTGCGATAAGAGTGCTCATATGGCTTTGGTGTAAGTGTATGTATCACAGAGCTTTTTTTATATTATCATGTGCGAGTGTGTGTGTATGCAAGTATACGTGTTAGTGTGTGTGTGTGTGTGTGTGTGTGTGTGTGTGTGAGTGTATATACTGTATGTCCACATATGCAATGATAAGAGTACTTATGTGTCAGGATATGTATCACAAGCCATTATTTTATGTCAAAGTGTGTATACTTGCAAGTGTGCATATGCAAATGTGTGTATATATATATGTATGTACAGTGTGTATGTGTGTGTGTGTGTGTGTTGTGTCCTGGCTGGCAGAGCCTGTATAGATGTGTGCAGCGGTGTGTAAAGTGACAGGTAAGAGATTAGGCTCTAATCCGGGTCCAGGCCCACTGAAGGGTCAGAGGTCAAAATCTGGTCCTGCTGGCCACAGGACACACACACACACACACACACACCAAGCACACACGGTCAACAAACACACACATACACACTCGCACGTGCACACAGTCATCACTCACACACGCAAAACATATACTTAACACAAACACGGTCTTATTGAAGCACATATTGAAGCTCAGGTGTGTTCAGTGAGAAAAAAACAGAGTGTGTGTGTGTGTGTGTGTGTGTGTGTGTGTGTGTGTGTGTAGACCGTACCCAGCGTGAATAGCGGCGTGCCACTGAGCTGGGCGTTGTGAAGGTGCAGGACGGCCAGCCGGCTGGTCAGCAGAGCTTTAGATAGAGACTGGGCTGGATAGTCAACCAGGGACACGTTACACGCGTCCAGCCTGGACAGACACACACTCTGACACACACACACACACACACACACACACACAAGATACAAGGTTTAAGGAGTTGGATACTCTTGCGGTGACAATTACATATATCCCACCCTCACCCACATTCACCTACCACTTTACTATACTAGACGCATATGGCACTCACACACACACACACACACACACACACACACACAGTGTACAGTTGAACAGAGGCAAATGGACTACTGAACATACAGACACACAGACAAGTCAGAGTGTCATTTCTCGATATTTCCACAAAACTGTGGAGGATGCTGGTAAATTGCCAGTTGAAATATTATATTAAAGAGGTTTTAGTTGCAACAACACTGATAGAACTGACCTCCTCCTACACAAGTCTCTGGCACAGAGTCGCTAATTATTATAATCAACAGCCATTCTCTAATTTATTTCAAAAGTACTTTGTGCTCAGTAATTAATATTGTAACAAGATCAAATAAAATCCAACTCTACAGAAAGACAGTGGATCGGTCTCTCTCTCCGTGGAAAGTGAATCCAGTCGGTTTGGATCAGATCAGATGTCTGGTCTGATGTGTGTTCATCTGTCTAACTGCATACATACACTGTGTTGAGTCTGTGCAGCCATGGTATGAGGAGTCTGTGATTCGTTCAGTACAATTGATTGTGAAAATAGATTAAATAAATCATTTTTTTAGCATTCGGCTGGAAGATTGGGATCCAAATTCAGGATTGGGAATGGGATTTTTGAAATTCCACTGCTAAAGTGTTAGCATGGAGCCAACTATCACTCAACATAGTGTATGCTTAAGCCAGTGCATGGACACATGGGTGATTTTGATGTGTATGTTCTCATCAATTAATACGTAATCTACCAAAAACCTTGTGTATTCCTTTAATATATACGGAAACCTACTTGATGCAGCGTGTAGCAGTATTTGTGTGTGACTTTTGTGTGTGTGTGTACGGTGTGTGTGCTGCATTGCCATGTAGAAGTGTTATTAAACCTGTCGATTCGCTTTCTAGAACCCCCCCCACACCCTATTGAGCATATAGTAGAGCTCTCCTGAAGCAATTACATTACAGTATCTAGAGAAAGATAGGAGTTGGCGATGAGGATGTGGGATCAAACCCTTCTCTAACCTGCCCAGAAGAAGATGAGGAAGAACAAGAGGGGTAGATGATGGAGAGAGAGAGAGACAGAAAGAGAGAGAGAGTTTGGACTGAATCTTCGCCATCTGCTGTCAAACACTCTGGCCTCTGTCCTAGCTGACATTATGAGGAGAAACGGGGAGAAAGAACAAAACGCTTGGCTGACGGGTTGGTGGGGTAGATATTGGGATTTGGGAGGGTATTGTGGGTAGATATAGTTAGGTTTGGTGGGTTTGTAGGGTACTGGGGGTAGATATGGAATGTTAGTTGGGTTCGGGAGGGTATTGGGGTAGATGCGGGGAGGTTTGGCAGGTTTGGGGGGGGTATTGGGGCTAGATGTGCGGAGGTTTGGCAGGTTTGGGAGGGTATTGGGGTAGATGTGGGGAGGTTTGGCGGGTTTGGGAGGGTATTGGGGTAGATGTGGGGAGGTTTGGCAGGTTTGGGGGGGGTATTAGGATAGATGTGGGGAGGTTTGGTGGGTTTCGGAAATTATTGCGGGTAGATGTGGGAGGTTTGGCAGGTTTGGGGGGTATTGCGGGTAGATGTGGGAGGTTTGGCAGTTTGGGGGTATTGCGGGTAGATGTGGGGAGGTTTGGCAGGTTTGGGAGGGTATTGGGGTAGATATGGGGAGGTTTGGTGAGTTTGGGAGGTTATTGCGGGTATATGTGGAGAGGTTTGGTGGGTTTGGGGGGTATTGCGGGTAGATATGGGGAGGTTTGGGCAGGTATGGGAGGGTATTGGGGTAGATGTGGGGAGGTTTGGTGGATTTGGCAGGGTATTGGGGTAGATGTGTGGAGGTTTGGCAGGTTTAGGAGGGTATTGGGGGTGCATATGGGAAGGTTAGTTGGTTTGGGAGGATATTGGGGTAGATGTGAGGAGGTTTGGTGGATTTGGCAGGGTATTGGGGTAGATGTGGGGAGGTCTGGTGGGTTTAGGAGGGTATTGGGGGTAGACGTGTGGGGAGGTCTGGTGGGTTTAGGAGGGTATTGGGGGTAGACGTGGGAGGTTTGGTGGGTATTGGGGTAGATGTGGGGAGGGTTTGGGAGGGTATTAGAGTAGATGTGGGGAGGTTTGGTGGGTATTGGGGTAGATATGGGGGGGGGGGGGTTTGGGAGGGTATTAGAGTAGATGTGGGGAGGGTTTGTGGGTATTGGGTTAGATGTGCGGAGGTTTGCTGGATTTGGGAGGGTCGACCAAATTACACTGATTTGCCTGATAGGGCTGTTCTAATTAAAGGTCAACATTTTTAACTCAAATCTCAAATGTGATCTCAGACACCACAGGTCCAATCTTAATGAAACTTGGAGGGAAGATGAGTTCCAGCATTGTGTTCTGGCGTTTAAAAACATTACACTGATTGGCCTGATGAAGACGCTCTATTTAAAGGTCAAAATTTCAAACTACACCACCGACGCACCTTGTTACTGATTTGCAGGGGCGACATGTTTACTATTGCCTCGTTTCTACTTATTTCCTTCTTTTTTTCCCGAGAAGTGAGAGTGTTGCCCTCTATGTGCTGAAGAAACAGAAAGAAGAAAAAGACCGACTTGTCTGGAGTCATGTGGTTTTCATCAGACAGTACACAGAGTGGCTGTCCTGAAAAACTTGTACCAGTTTGACAAAATAAATGTCAGTCCTCCTCAGAAGGAACACGTTCCATCGCCACAGGACGAAGGATAAACTGAGAACCTGTCTGAAAGGAAGATTTTTTTTTAAGAAATCCATGAGATTTGGTTGGGTGAGATTCCTGCCAGTGTGTTTTTCCTAACCGGTCCAGCTCCGATCCCGCCGATCTGGGAAGTCAGTCGGGAATGACATTTGCGATCAGACAGATTCTCATCTCACAGCTAATCAGTTATGTCTGCTAATGACATCTGTGATGCTGGAGTAATGTAGCGTGTGTGTGTGTGTGTGTGTGTGCAGGTATGAGCCTCTCAGAACTTCTCACCCCGCTCGCTCTGCCCTGCATCTTCAATCCATGTAATGCACAACAAACTCACTTTCTGGAATGTACAATATCCCCCAGAGAGAGCCTACAAAAAAAGGATTACTATTCCACTGCGTCAGCCGACCTGCTTTATCAAATGAGCGAGGGCCCTCCAACCCGATGTTCCTATACTGCTGTTGTCAGAAATGTCAAGATGGGTTGTAGATTCATAGTACAAAATCATATCCAGCAAGGACGACGCTCCCTGGAAGAGAAAAAAAAACAGAAAGAGAAATGAAGAAAGCAAGGCCCCAAATTTGACAGGAATGTTATGAAGTTCTTTTTGGAAGGGAAAAAAAAAAAAAGCCTATAATCTGATACAGGGGGGAAGGCCCCTGAATATGAAGCTGTATTGAATTGGAAGACGAAGATGAGGAAAATAAGTTTTGCTCATAAAACTCACATTTTCTTCCAGTTGGGCCGCCTGCAGATTGATGAAATCAAAGTGCAGCGATTTCAGGATGACTTCCAGAGCTTCGCAGGAGCGGTGGTCTAATCGCTCACCTTGATAGAGGCAAGCAATCAAACAGAAGATAATTGGGAGGCTGTTTGCTAACAGGCAAAATTGCATGGCTCCGAATGCGCTTTCTCTCTCTCTTTTTATTTATTTATTTTTTTTTATGGGAATTTTCGAAAATCACACGACACAACAACTTCCTTTATAAGCAAAGTTTACCCTTGTATGTGTGTGTGTGTGTGTGTGTGCATGTGTTTTTTTGGGGGGGTTTTTTATAATAAAGTTCTGAGGCGTAATCAGAAATAGAGAAAAAGAAATAATGATAACGCCTCCACTCTTTTTTTTTTTTCCCATGATTGGACTTCTAAGATGTGAATGCCGTCTGCGGTCGCCCTCCTTCGCCAATTACCTGCAGAAAATTGTAATCAATAATAATAATCCGCTGGAATGTGCCGATTTCACTTCCAAAACTTCTAAACGTAGCCTGACTACTTTGAGTTACTTTGGATTACCATATTGAATATGGAATTAAAGGCACAATTTATTCCAGTTTGCCACAATTTGAACTATTATCCACCATTATTTCCATGTGTGGAATTATTTTTGCCATGTCTCAACAATCAAAAAGCCTTTTTCCCTTTATTCTCCTCCTCATTTTTTCGATTTTATTGTAATCCAACAAGTAATCCTATTGTTTTACTGTGTTTTTACAGCGACTGTAAGGGATCAGAGTTACCAATTTTTTTGTAATCTGATTACTGTAATGTGCCGCTCCCCAATCCTGATCAAGTTATTATCCACTATTATGTTAAAATATGTGGAATCATGTTCTTCAATCTCCCAATCTAAATGCTTTTCGTCTACTTTTTCCCCCTTCCCCATTTTGATAATTTGTAGTAATCCAACAAGTAATCCTATTGTTTCCAAGTGTGTGATTGCTGTGTTTGTTTTGTTTTTTTTACAGTGAATTGAAGGGATTACAGTAATCAGATTACCAGTTTTGTAATCTGATTACTGCAACACATTGCAGTAATCAGACTACAAAGTCCAGATGACTTTTAAAAGACAGAGAGAAAGATTCTGGCGTAGACGATCTCTCTCTCTCTCTCTCTCTCTCTCCCTCTCTCTCTCTCTCTCTCCCCCTCTCGCTCTCCTGGGTTAATTCTTATCTCCCCGGCCAAGAAGGGAAAATGATAATTACTATAATAATTATTTCCAAAATGATTCCCCCCCCCCACCCCCCCCACCCCTTTTTTTTTTTTTTTTACAATTATCACTTAACGGAGCGGTGGGAGCGGGAGCGCGGGGTGGAAGGGAGAGCGATCTGAAATCCCATTTTTCTAATCCGCCCTGCGTTGGGAAGATAATAAGGAAGCGACACCCGCAGTCAGATGTCATCAGTCCGTGACGACGGTGACGCCCATCGCGGCATCACCGCACAACTTTGCATAGGATGCTATTGCCGCGGTGTGTGTGTGTGTGTGTGTGTGTGTGTGTGTGTGTGTGTGTGTGTGTTCTTGCACTTCTATCCTTGTGAGAACCAGTTTGAGTTGTAGACTTTTCAGAGTGATGCCGTTTTGGCTGAGTCTCACTTCTACACGGGGCAGGATTAGGGTTTGGATTTGGGTTTAGGGTTAAGGGTAAGAATCGGGATTAGGTTTAGGTTAGGTGAAGGGTTAAAGTGAGTTTAGGATTAAGATTAAATTTAGGATTAGGATTTAGGTTTAAAATGAGTTAAAATGAGGTTAAAGTTCCGATTAGGATTAGGGAATGAAGTTCTTCACAAGTGTGGTAAAACAAACAGAGTGTGTGTGTGTGTAGTAGGTCAGTGGTTCTCAACGTGGGGTCCGGGGACCGCCAGGGGTCCTTGAGGGGGTCTCCAGAAAATTGATGAATTGTTAAACTTCAGCATTATGTCATTTACAAGAAGTGAACATAATTAGAGAATGTAGAAGAATGACTGTTCTGATCATAGTTTCTCTGTTATCTCTCTAACTACAGTACAGACAGTCATGGAATTCTGGATAAAATCATATCTAACAAAAAAACATATTCTCAGATTTAGGTCCAAGAGACAAAATCTCATCAAATGGGGGTCCGTGGCTCTAATGTGGACTAAATTAGCGGTCCTTGATATGGAAAAGGTTGAGAATCAGTGTAGTAGGTGACAGGTAGCACACACACTATCAAAAATATCACTATTTGTTATTAAATTATACATTTTATTCCAAAGCAAAAAACAATATTTTGTCAACAGCAACAAATTCAAAAATATCTCCGATTTTTTTTTTTTTTTTTTTTTGTATAATTATACTTTGACTGTATGTGTAAAAGATGACAGAAATAATGTCATGTATTATGGATGTAAGGCAAAAGCCCTCAATCATATTTAATAATGATGCAGTGAGGCGTTCAGCTTACCTTTGAGATCCAGACATTTCACACTGCCACCTACACAGATACCCTGCTGATAGAGAGAGAGAGAGAGAGAGAGGGAGAGAGAGAGAGGTAGAAGCAGGAGGTGTGAGAGCGAGGCGTGAACACACACACACACACACACACACACACACACACAGCTCGTTGGCAGCGACACTGCACCATATCCTCCCCAGTCGTTTTTTTTTCTTCTTTTTTTTCCCCCTCCACTCGGCCTCTCCATCCATGCCACACTGTACCGGTTTGATCCGGGAGGCTTATTGGACGCCAGAGCATGAATTATGAATTTCACACAGTTTACCGCCGCCGTCGATGGTGACACGGCGTCCTAATTAACCAGTGTATAATAATTAGAAACAGCTGGTCATCAGTTGATGTGTTCATTTGCCAGAGCCAATGTTCCACATACATCTAATTTGACTGCATCAATCACCGGAGGTGGCAGATTTGTGCGGATGGTGGAAAATAGTAATTTTTTTTTTTTTTGTCTTCTACTGACAAGCAAAACAGGGACAGATAATAGAGAACAAGGAAGCATCCTCCTTCAGATGAGGATTCTGCAACAAGGGATATATTGGGATATTGTGCCGATATTTGTCTTTTATTAAATATCAGATATCAGTCAGTGTGTCTCCACTTCTGATATGATGGAGGTTCCCCGATGATCACAGCTGCAGAAAAAGTCTGGATAAGCCGAGTTTTATTTTCTTTACACGTTTTATTCATGACTTTAATCTACTTAATCATCATTTTTTATGAATGAATTATTTCATTTAAAGGCAGCAATGCATCCCGGTGTTTCCCTACCATTGTATAGGTGAGGTCACCCTGCCTTAAAGAGCCGCTAACCCTAAAGGAATTCCATCAGTGTGGGTTTCAGTGGAGAGTTTTAGTGTCCCATGATGGTCTAAATGCAGTTTCAGAGGCTTTTCCACCCTGATAAGAGTAAAAAATTCCACAGGAAACACTGAATACTCGCCAAAACGGTCAAATTTACAGACACCGAAAATCAACGTGAAATATCCGATATCAGCAGCTTCAAAACAAACAAACAAACAAACAATGTCTCGGCAAATCCCATTGTGCGACTGGGATGCCGCCGCCGCCGTCTTCTCTTTCCCCTTGTTCCTCTCGTCCCGTAAATATGATTCATTGTTCAAAGGGACGCGGGAGTACAAAAGGACTTGGAAGGCTTTTCCCCGGCTCTCGTGCCCGCGGGGGAAGGGGAAGAGAGCAAGGCGCGAGACAAAAAGGGACGGCCGTGACGCGTCTCCCCCCGTTGGAAAGAATTAGACAACATCGATGGGACGTAAATTGCGCTGTTTGTGTATATACGAGGGCCCCCGGGTTTGTAATTGGGAGAGGCCGAGTTTCACCCGGCTAATCGGCTTCGGCCCGAGACACACACACACACACACACACACTCGCAATGCTTGACAACTTCTATACAATACCGGAGAGGAGGCTTCCTGTCCGCAAGTGAGGTGAAATTTTGCCTCGCTTTACTCAACATGGGTTTGATGGATGAACTTGAGAAATGCCCCCCCCCCGCAAAAATAGACCCACGCATTATGATTAGTGGTTTTTGGTTGATATCTTTCTAGATGAGGCAATGTAGGTTGGTTGAAACTCCGGTTCAGCATTTTATATATATTTTTTTTTATTCTATCATACTGCATTTTGATCCTTTAGCGCCAGGCTTGGCAGCAGCACCACCAAGGTCTACTTTGTGGAATGTTGCTCTTTTTTTCACTGTTTTATGAATGATAAATGAGCTGGTAACACTTTACAATAAGGGTCACTAAGTTAAGGGTTAGTTAATGCTTAATAAGGGTTTATTAAGCATTAACTAACCCTTATTAAGCATGAACTAACTCTTATTAATGCTTAATAAGGGTTAGATCAAGCTTAATAAGCATTAACTAACCCTTAATTAACAGTTAACTAAAGTGTAATTTACTAATGGTGTTCATGTTAACTAAGGTATTAATTTATATATTATTTAATAGTTTATGAAGATGACTATTAAATGAAGTATGAATTAATACCTTAGTTAACATGAACACCATTAGTAAATGATTAGTTAACTGTTAATTAAAGGTTAGTTAATGCTTATTAAGCATTAACTAACCCTTAACTTAGTGACCCTTATTGTAAAGTGTTACCAATAATCTTATTTTAGGGATTTATGTGTTTTAGGGACTTTTTTTTTAATGTGTTTTGGTGTTTGTTCCATGTCGTTTTTACCCTCGCGTTTACCCTGACTGCATAACCAATTTCCCTTTTGGGACAATAAAGATATTGAACTTGAAGCTTGAAGCCGCTCTGGATGAAGTTGAAGACACGCCAACTGGAGTGGAGGCATCTTCGAGTGAAGTAGCATCCCTCTCCCTCCATTCGCCTCCTTCCATTGACTTTGCATGGATTTGCACCACCTCTGAATTTTGCATCCTGTTAACAAAAAAGCGTGTGACGTCCGGCCGGTGACTCCTGGTGAAGCCGGTTTGTTTGTGGCATCGGGGGGGCCAATGAATGATGCTCAGTAAGCCTGTGCAAAACTCTCACACGCACACACACACATATATATATATATACAGAAAAAGAAAGAGAGAGAGAAACACACACCGACACCTACTTCCGCACACACACACACACTCCAGCACTTCCTTCTCCACGCAAAAAAAAAAAAAAAAAAAAAAAAAAAAAAAAAAATACAGTAGCGGCTGTTTTTCATCTTAATGAATTTGTGAACTTGTGCGTTCCCCCTCCGCTCGCCGCTGCCTCGTGGTGGAGACGGAAACCGAAGGCGCCGGCTGCCAAATCAATTGATGTGTCAGGAGGGAGAGAGGACAAAATGGAGTGATAAAAAGAAAAGCGCTCCCTCCCTCTCTCTCTCTCTCTCTCTCTCTCTCTCAGACAGGCAGAGAGAGAGAGAGAGGGATCTGGTTTCTAAACTTGACTTCCACAGAAGTCATCTCTGGTGCATTCGCTATTCTTCACTCCGCCGTCCAGGGCGGCTCTGCCTCTCCGGGTGGCTTTGTATTAAAAACTGTTTGAGTGCACCATTTTTATTTTTTTTTCCTAACCCATTTAATTAACTGAAAAAAAAAAAATGAAAAAAAAATATATATATATGTATGTATTTTTACCGTGCACTTTTCCCACAGTCGAAGCTCTTAGGGGTTAAAATCACCCCCACATTTTCCTTTCAGCATCTTTTCTGCAATAAAGGATAAATTATTTAAAATAACACGACCTTTTATCTCACACCCTTTGAAGGCAGCAAATTAAAAATGTAAATTGGGAGCTAATTAATATGCAAATGTATTCATTCCCTGTTAACAATTAGCAATTAAAGCTGCAGTGTCTAGAAAGAGCACAGGCAAAATTAGTAACTTAATTTATCATTTAAAAAAAAAAAAAAAAAAAAAAAAAAAGGAAAGATCCAAAAAACGTACATAAAATTCTAATTGACTTTCACAATATTTCCCACTGTCATTCCCTTTGTTCGTCTATAGAGATTTTGAAATGCGTGATGATGTGCGTTTGCCGACTTAATTAATGCCACTTTGTGTAAAATATACTGTCCCCTTAAACGGTTGATGTCAAAAATAATGTACACATTCAACCCTGAGTGGTGTGCGGTGTGTGTGTGTATTTGTGTGTGTGTGTGTGTGTGTGTGTCGCTCTCACACAGCCTCGGCGGTTCGGCATCCTGATCTGTGAGTCGGGGAGCCGTGTGGCACATTCAACTTTCAAAGTCCTGCGAGTTCTTTCGATTTGATGGTGTTTAGATAGGAGGAAGTTGGCTGGGTCGAGCTATTGCGTATCAGACGAGTTGTGCAGAGAGAGAGAGAGAAAGACGGAGAGAGGGGGGGAGAGAGAGAAGGAGACGGAAAAGGCTAGGGGAAAAAGATGAGAGATGTACCGAATGGCTGTGAGTTGTAGAAAAAAAAATCTCCATCTTAACAAGTCACTCAGTCTGTTATTGAGTCCTAAAATCCTAATTTTCTTAAAACAAGTGAAAAAATCTGCCACTGGGGGTGAGATCATTCCACTTGTTTCCAATGCAGCTTCACTTGTTTCAGGAATCTTCTAGAAATGTAGAGTCAGTCTGTTGAAACAGGCAGAAGAAGGCAGATCACTGCACTGCTGTCGAGAAAATGACACTTGATTCTACACAGTTCTTGAAACAAGTCGATTTGCATTGGAAACAAGTGACATTTTTTCACTTATTTTAAGAAAATTACGATTTTAGGACTCAACATTAGACTGAATGGTAACACTTTACAATAAGGGTCACTAAGTTAAGGGTTAGTTAATGCTTAATAAGCATTAACTAACCCTTAATTAACAGTTAACTAATGTGTCTGGTAATCATTTACTAATGTGTTCATGTTAACTAAGGTATTCATTTATACATTATTTAATAGTCATCTTTATAAACTTATTATGGGTAACACTTTACAATAAGGGTCACTAAGGTAAGGGTTAGTTAATGCTTAATAACGGTTAGTTAATGCTTATTAAGCATTAACTAACCCTTAATTAACAGTTAACATGGAATTTACTAATGGTGTTCATGTTAACTAAGGTATTAATTTATACATTATTTAATAGTTTATAAAGATGACTATTAAATGTGTAAATTAATACCTTAGTTAACATGAACACCATTAGTAAATGATTACCAGACACATTAGTTAACTGTTAATTAAGGGTTAGTTAATGCTTATTGAGCATTAACTAACCCTTAACTTGGTGACCCTTATTGTAAAGTGTTACCGACTGAATGACTTGTTAATATGGAGATTTTTTGCAGTTCTCTTTACCTTTTCCACCTTTGATTCATCTGGAAACCAAAACACGACAACAGTCATTGCACTGTATTGCGAGGGCAATGTACGCATGTATTTGCACAGGGCAGAGTTTTCACCTTTATGTAGTTATTGTATGTAACTGTTGCAAACTGCCCCTTCATGACCACCCGCAAGCGCCCACTGCTTCAGTTTGGAGACTAATCCACCCAGGCCGGCACCTCTTCCATACTAAAACCCCTTTATAACCAGAGGCGCTCTCTGATCTGACCTGAGACACGAGGATGGAAAAACCCCTCCGCCTCGCTGTCTGACGATGCAGGAACGGTAGCAGCCGTTCTGAACGGACCAAACTCTTACCGCAAAAGTCTTTATGCCACCTTTCAAAGGCTCTTCCATGATTTGCATAGAATTTACATATGCATAACAGCTATAAAGAGGCTTTATTTTCGGACCGGCGCCGTTACGCAGCTTTCCCCTCATCGCGCACGGTCAGTGAAGAGTGCGGCTTTTCTGACTCGGGTCGTTTTCACGTTCTCTCCCCCCCCCCCCCCCCGCGCGAACCCTCGGTGAATCCGGGGCCCTATCCGAGTCCATGTAATATTATCCTACTTACAAAAGCACTGATATTACTCGTGCGACCGCCCGACCGTGCAAATTCAATTCACCCTAATAGCGCGCCACCAATAGTGCGTCGCGCGCGCCGTTCAGTTTAACGGCAACTGCCTCGAATTCAATTAGAGGAAAGCGAATGTAAAAGAGACTCTTTTACACATAGAGGACATTTTAATCCTTTTTTTTTTTTTTTTTTTTTTTCAGTTATGCATGCTGTTTCCCAAATAGCGTTAAAGGCAGAATCGCGTTGGAAAGGAACGTGGTTTTGGCGGTTTGGCGGTTTGGGTGTGCGTGACATCCCCGACCCCCGTCCCCCGCCGACCCCCGTCCCGCCGACCCGACTCCCCCGGCTTCTCCTTTTTTTTTTCGCTTTCCGTTATCGCCCGTCTCGGCCCCCGTAACGAGTGGAGCGACATATGTCCGGTCCCCCCCCTGCTGCTCCCCCCCCGATAAGCCCCCCCCCGCGCTCCGACGCATGCAGAAACACTCCAGCGCCTCCTCCTCCTCCTTCTCCTCCTCCTCCTCTCAGTGCTTTTATTTTGCATGCAAAGCCCGCTAACAACCACCAAGGAAAAATAGTGTGGCACTTAGTGACATTTACCTCGCTGCCGACTATTCCAGACACGGGGGGTGCCGCAATAACAATCAGCATGCATTTAATTTAAAAAAAAAAAAAATATGTTCCCTTTAGAATTACACAGGCAGGGAAAGATATAGCTTTGTGTGTGTGTGTGTGTGTGTGTGTGTGTGTGTGGGGAAGGAGCTGTAACAGTAGCGTCGGTAAGACTTCCGCAGTGCAACATTAATGCTAATCAAAAGAGCTGAGAAAGCAGCGGTGGTCTGCAAAAACAGATTTTCTCTTGTCTTTTCATTTCTGGAGGGATTCTCCCCCCCTCCTCCGCCCCACACACACACACACACACACACACACACACACACGCGCTCCTTTGGGGGATTTAGCCTGGGAAAATAACATTTCTGGGAATTGGATCTGACCCTATGAATTTAAGAGCGGCGAATTGTCATGCTAGGGGCATTTTGTAGCTGTGGGATAAATAATGAAAGTTAAGTTGTGGTAATTGATTTCTCCTCAGTCCACTCAACTGAATAATCTGCAAGGGAAACAACCACTAGCTATTCATTAGAAGATTTGCCAACACGCAACTAATGCCTAGCTTATTCTCCAAACATCATGAAAAGAATACAAACTCGTAGTTTTAGCGTCCTTGAGTTAAAATCCTTTTGTGTTTGGAGGGTTAGGGTTGGAAAATACTTCACTTAAAGCCTAAAAACAACATTTTTTTCCCCCCTCCAGCGCTTTGTAAACTGAAGAACAATCTTTAACCCTTATCCTAAATAATAGGGGAGAACGGGGTAAGTTGAACCGGGGGTAAGATGAGCCATCGAGGAGAGCAAAAAAAAAAATACAAAAATTTGCTATATGACAGGTGATTTCATCATGGTAAAGATGATAATGATGATTATTGTATCTAAATGGAAATATATATGTTATATGACGCATCATTATATCTTAGTTTAAGGCTTTATGAGGTACAATATAAGGTGAGAAACTTAGCATAGGCCTGTGAGTTGCTGTGTGGGGTAAAATGTGCCATTAGCCCTGGGGCAAGTTGGGCAAGTTGACCAACTTTTTTAATGTGTCATATTTCTAAAACTGTATTAGGTACAGAAAATGTTTTAATTTCCATACATGCCCGAGCGTCTTAAGTATACATAGCAATTATTCTTTAAAATAAATTCACATTTATTTCGCCGTAGTAGCACAAAATGTAAAATGTGTTTCATTTTACCCCATCCTCCCTATGGACCCTTCCAACAAATTGAGTGCGAAAATTGAGTAGGAACAAACGGTTATACTGAAGTAAAATGTAATATAATTTAAAAAAAATGCCAAATATGTTTCCCATTCGCCTGGAATTGAATATGAATTGTTGCAGTTAACCTTCTTCCCTCGTGCCAAACAGCCAAGTAGCGATGGAGCTTGATCATCTCCATTATCTCTATAATCACAGCCCGAGCCAGAGAGAGAGAGAACACACAAAGCTCGGTGTTGCAGACTTCAGAGGTTTGTACAGTGAAATTAGGGAGTTTAAGCATGGCGGCCTTAGACCCCCGCCGGCTCCAACCTATTATTGTTTACCACTCCTATGAAGATGTCACCAAAAGCAATACTGTTTTATCCACTTAAAACATTTCAAAGAAGCGCAAAGGGGCCCACGGGTGCAATAAAAAAAAAAAAAGAAAAAAAAAAGCTTTAAATAGTCTTCAACGGTCGTCCTCGGGGGAATCGCCCCTCGCCTGAAAAGACCTAATTTAATAAATTTGCTCTTTAGGCGTCGAGTTTTCGTTTTGCATAGTCTTATTATGGATTCATTCGCATGCAGCCCTTTTGGTCTAAATATTGCCCCTCTTAGCTACTGCTTAACCATACATATTTTACTCTTTCAGGAGGACCACCTACATTCGTTTTCGAATGCAACTGGGTTCATTAGCACCTCGGAGATAATACACAGCGGCTGTATGCTTAATGTAAGCACTGCTAAGTCTCTAATTTTCCACAAATAATTCCCCTTGATCTCAAGTGAAATTTATGCGGGGTGGGGGGGGGGGGTGGAAAGCGATGTTCTTTAACATGGCTGGGTCCAAGTAAAGTAAGTAAGTACATAAAATGAATTATAAATGGCAGAGTATGTGTTTCGAGTGCGTCTGCCTGGGCGAGGGGCGAGAGAGAATGAGTGAGTTTATTTTATTGGGGAGAGAGAGAGAGAGTGTGTGTGTGTGTGTGTGTGTGTGCGACTGAGAGATAGAGAAAAGGAATTTTTGTTAGTGGGTGTGCTTACGAGTGTGTTTGTGACGTGTGACGTGCTCGATGTAACCTACATGAAGCATCGTATGAAGCATTCTCTCTGTGTGTGTGTGTGTGTGTGTGTGTGTGTGTGTGTGTGTGTCGTCATTTACAGCTGTGCTATTATTTGCAATCCCGCTAACTTCAGCCCCACATAGCAGTTAACCTGCTCTTAGCCTCTTGTTTGGAGTGGAGATGCTGTTAGCGCTATGCGGCAATAAGCCTGATTGAGGCTGATTGAATGAAACGATTCAAATTATCCAAGGCATGTTAATATGTGTGCATACTTACCCAGTGAGTGAGAGTGTGTGTGTGTGTGTGTGTGTACGTATAGATATGTGTATGCGCTCCAATATGTCAGATCTTACCGTTGCATAAAAACGCCTCTTTATCATAAATCCTTTTTTGACGGACTTCACTCTCAGACATGCTATGACATTGATGTAAATTGATGAAAGGGGATTAATCCGCTATGATTCAACACTTCACCCTGTTTAAATATGTTTAAAGTGGTAGTGTGTGTGTGTGTGTGTGTGTGTGTGTGTAGGGGTGGAGGATCTCATTTCGTTCGAGATCGATCCTTTCGAGAGAGCTGTAATATCTTTGTACGGTACACGGTAATTTTATGAGCAGAGTTGCTGATGCAGCATAGCCGAACGGGGGTGGGGGGGTGGGTGGGTGGGTGGGTGGGGGGGTCCACGCACTTGTTTTAAAGCAATATTTCACTTTTGCTGGAACGGTTTTTCCGTCTCTGCGGGAGTCCGGCTCCCTGCCCCCGAGGATCTACTGTCACTATTTGCGTTGAAGCCTTTTTTTTTTTTTTTTTTTTTAAACTGGTAATTTTACCTCTTGAAAAGTTTGGGAGACGCTTCACATTCTGCTAAAACTACCGACCCAGTAGGGATGTAGCGGAGGGTAAACCCACATAAAGTCAGTTAAAGTCAGTTTATCCACTTTTTTTTAGGCTGATGTCAATATTTCTGTATACGTTAGGTAGACTCAAAATGATGAGAATCGAGTTTTTTTTAAGGAGAACAAAAGGATTGTATGCCTTTCTGAAAATAGCATTGATTTTTGTTTGATATTGGTGGTTGTTTGCGTCATGATGATCACCAATTGGAGGCGGTAGTTCAGCAAAATAGCCTCAATAAGTCAGTCTGTATTGTGAGATTGCAAAAATTATTGGTGCAAAAACATAATGTGCTCAAATGCGAAAAAGTAGTTCTGCCCCTGTTCTTTGATTTTATACTATAGGTTCAAAGTGTCTTTGCTAGTAAATTCATAGTATACATCATAGTGGGGAATACAAAACTGATGTAAGTGAGAATGGGGGAGAAAAGGTGTCAATTTTGTGGTTGTGTGCCTTAAGATGATCATAACTTGAGGTCATAGTTTACCTTCTTTTATATTTCCCACTACATGACTGATACCAAGTGGCTGGAAGTGATGGTTCAATCCACTCTGCTTTACCACTTGGAAAAGATCCAATTCAAATGGAGCAGAGGTATTTGAAACTGAGTGAGGGTTCCATCCGATTTGGGCCTGAAATTGAAATAATATCACCTTCATCTACTCCTCCCTGTTTGTATATGTGTTTAAAGTACATTATGATTTTTTTAGATGAAGGTTTAAAATGAAGGCGAGAGACTGGTGGTGATTACAGATCTAAAAGTGACAAAAAAAATTATGAATAAAAATAAAATTCAAAAATAAAATCCTTATTGATTGTTGAAATATTTTTGGAGTAAAATAAAGTACCAAAGTGAAGAAAAATACATTTTTAAGAAGGAATTAGAGTAAATGAAAATTCAATTCCTGTTTTTACAAAATGACCTTTTTACAGCATGTATTAATTTCCATATAAATCAGATATAAGCCTGAATAATCCTCCACTGTGCTTGTCCTCTATGTTAGGCTGTCAACATGTTTATTAATAACAAAAAAACACATTAAACAAATTCATGAGTTACAGAGAAATAGTTTTTTTTCTCCCTAAAGCACTTTCAAATTGTATTAAACATGTCGCCGGCATGTTGTCAGATTATAGCGTTGTCGCTAATTGAAAATACATGCTATTCCACTTGCTTCCAACAGTGTACAACTGGAATCTAAATGCAACATTAGAACAATGTACACAGTGGAAAAGTATCATGCTTATGCAACCAGAGGGTGGGGGGGTCTGAACAATTCATCTAAAATAAAAATCGAAATTGCAATATGAACAAAGGCTGCAATTCATTCCAAGACAGAGGGACGTCTAAATTGATTTCTAAACAAGGTAATTTAGGGCTGCAGGTAATCTTTGGTCCATGAATCAAGTACAATATTGGTGAAATCCTGCACACTGACACACACTTCTTTTTTTATCATCAAAATCACTTTTCTACAGAGACCGGGAGTGGCCATTGGGAGAGAAAAAAAGTTATATAGAGTCCACGATTTACTGTAACGTGCGCACGTTTTAGTTCATTCATGCACATGAGATACAATTCGTTCCCTCGATTTCGTTAAACTGTGTATTTTAGGAAAAAATGCAACTTAAACGGAACCTTTTAGGTATTGCAGATAGGCCTAGTAAGGATTTGGTATGCTAATATCCATTGTCTGTTTACACTGAATAGGCAAATCCCCCAAATATTGCAACATATTTAGCCACTTAACCTTCAGGCCATGTAAACACAATCAGGTGGCTGCAACACACCCAGGACAGGCCACATTTAAACATGATCACCAATATGCTTAATAAGTTCATTAAGAGCGCATGTATTATATATCGAGAATAGTCACTATTTCGAGGGCATGTTTTGGCAATTTGTGCAACAACAACATAAATAATTTTTCTCCCGATGGCCACTCCCTGGCTCCGTACTTTTCTTTAAAGTTCTAAAAAAATTGACTAGAAAACCTTGTGATGATATGAATCACGGTTTAAATCACAATTGCAACATTCTGTCAAATAATCGCAATTCGATTTTTTGTCAATATCTTTCAGCCGTAGTCCGGAGTTCAATTAATTGTTAGGATTGGTTAATAGGTTAGAATTGTCAGGCTATACTTTAGACTACTTGTCATTTAGTGTTTCCGGTTTGTTTGGAATAAATAGAAGAAGAACTAGGTAGTTAGCATGACCAGCGATAGCCACCATGGCTGAACAGACAAGACACACTGTTTGATTGACAGGTGATCTGTGGGAAGAGCAGTGCAGAAACACCACAGCGATGAGCTCTGAGCACCAACGATGGAGACACAATGAACAAACAAGGACCCAGAGGATTACCACTTTAAATGACTATTAACAAATATTGCAAATATTTGAAGCAGTGTACCTGGAGCTGCTGCAGGATGTGTGCTCGGGGCTGGACCTGGTGTTTGTTGCAGCTCTGCTGGTAGGCCACCATTACCTCTGTCAAGGTGAGGCAGCTGTCAACTAAAATAGAAGAATACACTCATTTACTGCTTTAATGTCTCTGCATCCCAGTGAGCCACCAACAACCATTCAAAAGTGCTTAGGGGGCTCAGAAATGCCATACGGTAAACTGTGCTGTGTGTGTGTGTGTGTGTGTGTATGTGTGTGTGTGTGTAGACTACAGGGAAGATGGCAGTCAATGATAACTGAGGAAGGACAGACGACCGGATGAATGTCTGTCTGCACAATAAATCAACCAATCAGGCGTCTCGATTTATCAGCCATAGCCTTATGGGATGGGATCTTCCAGATGTGAAAGACTTGAGAGGATTTTTAAGATTGAAACACTTGGATGTTTTGATCTCTGTGTGTCCTACAAAAGCTGGATGGCATGTGATCTCTCTTAGTGTTTATCTCAAGCTCCATTAAACAAAGATGAACACAAAGACCTGGACAGTCTTTCAAAGTTCAGTTTCATCTGCGACCTTATAGGCCAGAATAACAAACTGCTCAAAGTAACTGAAAGAATGAAATGCTAAGTGAATCGAGTGCAGAGGATACACTTCAGTCAGTATATCGTTTCTTTTTTTCTTCATTAAAATTAAAGAGCGCACCCTCTGTTTTGACATGTAGCTAAAATCACTTATTGCAGGTTTAACTTACAGAAACCTGTAGTCACCTTGTTTATGGTTTGCACTTTTGTTTTCCCTCAGAAAGAAAAAGGGACTTTTCTTTTCAATCATAATTGTCTTCATTCAGATTTTGCTCCAAATATTGTGATATCGAACTGTGAACCGAGTATCATTTCTCGAACCGAACCGAGCTGAATGTGTTGTTACATCCCTACCTACTTTTAAGTCATAAATGCATTTCTTGTTAAGATAGAAGTCAAGTAGGCTCGACGACACGGACACATAAAGAACCTAGCTAAAGTCAAGTAGGCTCGACGACACGGACACATAAAGAACCTAGCTTAAGTCAAGTAGGCTCGACGACACGGACACACAAAGAACCTAGCTTAAGTCAAGTAGCTTGACGACACGGACACATAAAGAACCTAGCTTAAGTCAAGTAGCTTGACGACACGGACACATAAAGCGGCCACATAAAGAACCTAGCTTAAGTCAAGTAGGCTCGATGACACAGACACATAAAGAACCTAGCTTAAGTCAAGTAGCTTGACAACATGGACACATAAAGCGGCCACATAAAGAACCTAGTTTAAGTCAAATAGCTCGACAACAGGGACACATAAAGAACCTAGTTTAAGTCAAATAGCTCGACAACACGGACACATAAAGAACCTAGTTTAAGTCAAATAGCTCGACAACACGGACACATAAAGAATCTAGCTTAAGTCAAGTAGGCTCGACGACACGGACACACAAAGAACCTAGCTTAAGTCAAGTAGCTCGATGACACGGACACATAAAGAACCTAGTTTAAGTCAAATAGCTCGACAACACGGACACATAAAGAACCTAGTTTAAGTCAAATAGCTCGACAACACGGACACATAAAGAATCTAGCTTAAGTCAAGTAGGCTCGACGACACGGACACACAAAGAACCTAGTTTAAGTCAAATAGCTCGACAACACGGACACATAAAGAACCTAGTTTAAGTCAAATAGCTCGACAACACGGACACATAAAGAACCTAGTTTAAGTCAAATAGCTCGACAACACGGACACATAAAGAACCTAGTTTAAGTCAAATAGCTCGACAACACGGACACATAAAGAATCTAGCTTAAGTCAAGTAGCTCGATGACACGGACACATAAAGAACCTAGCTTAAGTCAAGTAGCTCGATGACACGGACACATAAAGAACCTAGCTTAAGTCAAGTAGCTCGATGACACGGACACATAAAGAACCTAGCTTAAGTCAAGTAGCTCGATGACACGGACACATAAAGAACCTAGCTTAAGTCAAGTAGGCTCGACGACACGGACACACAAAGAACCTAGCTTAAGTCAAGTAGCTCGATGACACGGACACATAAAGAACCTAGCTTAAGTCAAGTAGCTCGATGACACGGACACATAAAGAACCTAGCTTAAGTCAAGTAGCTTGACGACACGGACACATAAAGCGGCCACATAAAGAACCTAGCTTAAGTCAAGTAGGCTCAATGACACAGACACATAAAGAACCTAGCTTAAGTCAAGTAGGCTCGACGACACGGTCACATAAAGAACCTAGCTTAAGTCAAGTAGGCTCGACGACACGGACACATAAAGAACCTAGCTTAAGTCAAGTAGCTTGATGACACGGACACATAAAGCGGCCACATAAAGAACCTAGCTTAAGTCAAGTAGGCTTGATGACACAGACACATAAAGAACCTAGTTTAAGTCAAATAGCTCGACAACACGGACACATAAAGAACCTAGTTTAAGTCAAATAGCTCGACAACACGGACACATAAAGAACCTAGTTTAAGTCAAATAGCTCGACAACACGGACACATAAAGAACCTAGTTTAAGTCAAATAGCTCGACAACACGGACACATAAAGAACCTAGCTTAAGTCAAGTAGGCTCGACGACACAGACACATGAAGGACCTAGCTGAAGTCAAGTAGTCTCGATGACACGGACACATAAAGAACCTAGCTTTGAAACATTCTTCACTTTTCACCCAACTGACAAAAAACAGAATCTGAGCAGAAGCTACAGTACATAACAGAGACTTCAGTGCTGCTTGTTGAATGTGCTCTAGCTGTGCGTTCACACTGCAACACAATGAACAAATCAGCAGAAGTGCATTCACTTCCTATAGGGCTGAGCGACCAGGGAAACTTGAAGGAGAAGTTGGCAATGGCTGAACGTTTTTATGGTCACCAGCCAACAACAGATTTCTGTGCTTCCCTGCCTCCTTACCGGTTTGATTCCATTTCCGCGACAATAGTTCCACCTGGCAAGTGTAAACTGGACGAGAAGTTGATTCCCGCCATGCACAGCTTCCCAGTTCTCTACAACTTTTATTTCAAAGACTACAGGAATAAATGTCTCAAAAACGATGCCTGGTACCGACACAATATAACAAATATTCCCTCCAAATCACCCATCTAAAAGAGGTAAATAATTTAATTCCTTGTCAAATATTATATTCTATTCGCGTAATGTTAATAGCCTGGGCTAATATGGGCTAATATCCAGCAAGTGCTCATTGTGATTATTACAGCAGAATAAAATGGTGCTAATATCGCGATATATTTTTCTGCCCCACGATGCGTATTGTCACATTTTTGTACTGCTATATATTGAATTTTCGCTATATCTTCCCATCCCTAGTAACCACTGAATGTACGTTTTCCAGGAAGTAAAAGTAATGGAATTTTGATATAAAATATGAGAACACAACATTTTTTGCATTTTTTTGTAATTTATTGTTAAATAGGTGCACGTTCTAATATGGAGAATTAGGCTAGCTACGAAGGCAAAAAATAAATCATTCCACTGTGACTTTAACAAAGATAACCAAATGCCACCAATTCAGTCGATTAAATCACACTTGCATTCACACTGGGCAGATGAAAAAGACGAACAGACGAACCACAGCTTACCGTTTCTGTCGGTGTTCTTGTGCTCGGCGAAGCCCGACACGATCTGTTCGTCGGGGGGGAAGGACACGTGCTTTTCCCCTTTGCCTTTCTTCTGGCTCTTGCTCGACTTCTCGGCCCCTTCGTCGCTCCCCTCGTCGTTTTCTTGATCACTACACCTGGTCATCTCTCTCTGTCTAGGACTGCCACCGATTGCGGAGGGTATTTTCGAAGCCACGGGTCGGTTCACCTCGAATGGCGAACGCTTGACATGTCAGCGGCCATCACGGGCCTATCTCTTCCGAGGCGACGCTTGTTAAAGTAATCCTCTTTTCAAAGCGGCAGAAGCGATGTCTGCTCAACAGGTGATGTACGAATAGTTGTACCATCCGCTCTCTTGGGTGTAAAGTGCTGCTCTCTCTACTCTGTGGCATTTGGAAAGACAAGGCACTAAAGGAACAATATCTTATTCATGAGTTGTGCACCGGGGTTTGCGAGTGAAACCCAATATCTTTGTATCAAATGACAGATTAAAAAAAAAAAAAAAAAAGACTTAAGGCTATGCACATTTAGTTACCTATTCACGTTCACGAGATCTTAGGCAAGGTAGGAAAGTATTGTTTAGCTTTTAGAGCAGTGGTTCTCAACGTGGGGTCCGGGGACCACCACGGGTCCTTGTGGGCATTCCAGGGGGTCCCCAGCAAATTGATGAATTGTTAAACTTCATTATTTTGTCATTTTAGAATGACTATTTTGATCACAAAATCATATCTAACAATAAAAATATTCTCAGATTTGGGTCCTGAGAGACAAAATCTCATCAAATGGGGGTCCATGGCCCTAATGTGGACTAAATTAGGGGTCCTTGATATGAAAAAGGTTGAGAACCACTGTTTTAGAGGGTTTGTTGCCCCTTGACCTGACTTTAGGGGTATGTTGGTGCTTTGGGGTGGCAATTTGAACATTGAAAAAATATATATGTATGATATAGGCAAAGAAACACAACAAAGAAACACATGATAAAAATAGATTAGGTAAAATCAAACTGTAATCAGTGGAGCATAGTGTAAAAGTTGTGTTTCTAATGGGTTATAATAAGGTTTCTACATGTATTTGAAATTTTAGATAACCAAAAAAAAGAGTAAATTTTCCTGGAATTTGATGCAGACTACATGTAATATTTTCTTTCTTTTCTATTATTCTTTCCTATCTCACGTCTTCTTGGTATGACCTATCAGCAACTACGTATTACAAGCTAATAAGAATTTTTACGGCGCTATTTATTCTAGTTGCTGCAGTGCATATCTGTTGCAGGCTGCATCTTGAGTGCTTGCTAATTAAAACTGCAACATTTTGCTCTTTTTTTTTTTTCATCTCTGCTGGTACCTGAGGCTACAATCACATTTACCAAAAACCCTTGAAGAATGCAGGACAAGTCAACAGCAAAAGATGTGAACAAAGCAAACTCCAAACAAAAAAGTGGACTCCTGTTCACTAGTGAATTTTATTAATTCAAGCGTTTGTTCATTTTACACCCTGATGCATGATTTCAGTGAGCCTACCAGCTGATATATAAGTTAATAAGGGAACCATCCAACACCATAAAACGCTTATGTGACATGTGTGTGTTTATAAGGCAACAGAACACTAATTTCATCAAATAATCTAATTTTAAAAAAACAACAACATAAGTTTTGGGACATGAAGATTAGACTGCACAGTACTTTACATTTATTAGCAATGATGTGGTCAATACCATTTTTTTTAGTGCCAGTAATAGGTCAGTTGTAAAACATGTGTGAATGTTAGCAGTAATGTTAGTTAAGTTGTAGTATTAATCTGTTGTTGGTGATTTGGTTACATTATTTGCCCAGATAAACTGTAAGCATGTAACTAGGCTAAGATAGTTTTCACTTTTGTTAAATGACACAAGTACATAACACATTTAGGTAGCATACAAAGAACAATAACATTATGGTGGGGAGAGGGATACATGTATCAGACACATACCTTGTGCAGAAAGCAGCTGTACAGTTTTGACAGCTTTTTATTATCATTTTCAGCTGTGTAACTTTCATGTGTGTATAGGACATGTAGCTATGAAAAAAATAAGCTAGTTGAGAGTTATTTTCTTCCTTACCTGACCAGTAAACCCAAACATCACATTTTCCCACTGTGCTTGTACGCCTTTTACGGATCTCTATTGTACGTTACGCAAGCGTACTTGACCAATAGAATCGCAAAATGCCGTGACGCCACTTCCTGGCGTGGAGTTTTGCGGGAAGTTTGGTCGTAGTTTACACTGAAACGTCAACGTTAAGGTTTGTCTTCTTCTTATAATCTAAAATGTAACGTTACGCGGCGGTTTCACGGTGGAAACGTCTCTTTGTATGTGTCGGTTAATCTGACAGTGTCGGGACGCAACGGGAATGCACGAATTTGTCTTACCTCACGTTAGCTACTAGCAGCTAATGTCAGCTAACGGTGCTAACCAGACAGCACTGCTAGCATGACAGCTAATTTAAAGTAGCGTAACGTTACTGGTTTCATTTTCAACCTGCTCGGTTTAGCTTTAGCTCAAACAGGAGGCTTTTAGCTAAGTTCAATCACAACTATAAGTTAGCTTAGCGTCAGATATGCTAGTGAATGACGTTTACCTTAACTTCTAAGCTGCTGCTACTTGCTACTGATAAGTGAACACTGGTTCTACCCAAAGTTAGCAAGAGTCAAACTCGACAAGAAACTGCAAACGGAGATAAACGTCACGTTAGTTTAGATTTGATACTGGTAGGTCACACATTACGCCGTCGTATGAATAGTTTGGGTCTGTGCACATTGCAGAGCTCCGTTTGCACGTTGTAAGCCTGTGTCTGAAATGCATTAGGAATGAAGTGGCCTCATACAAATGTGACCGTGCGTTTCAGATGCCTCCTAAGGCCAAGGCACCGGGGAAGGGCAGAGGTCCAGCTAAGAGGAAGCTGGCAGAGGAGTTCCCACCCGGAGAGGTCCTGACAGACACTGGGAAGAAGGCCTGGAAGCTGGGGGCTCCAATCGGCCAGGGGGGCTTTGGCCTCATATATTTGGGTAAGGATGGGTGGGTGGCTAGTGGCCCAGTTCAAAAGTCAAACATACAAAGCCAAATGCCATCAGTAGATGATGATGATGAGCATAATTTCTCACCAGGCTGACATTTTACTCAAACAAAACCTCATGCCTTAATTGGCTATTTGATAAAGCTGAACTGTTTTGGACTGTGGACACAGACAATAGTAATGGTAATGCATATGTATAACTTTAATATTGTACGGTACAAGATATAAACCTGCAAAGTTGACCATATTATTAGTGTATACATTGTTATATAAAGCATTCAAATTGTATCAAGTACATTTCCTTTTCTCATTTTCCAGCTGATGAAAGTTCTGCTAAAACTGTGGGGGCCGATGCTCCACATGTCATCAAAGTGGTAAGACTCTAAAGTAACTCTCAGCATCAACTCAGGTTATCATGTTGTATGTATGTATATGTCTGTATCATAGACTATTCAATTTTTCCTCCAGCCTTGTCCTTATTGTGGTTTTGATGATTATTATTGATCTCATCCACATGTTTACCATTTATTCTACACTGTTGTACATTCCCTGTGTACCTATAGGAGCTATTCACGCTAAACCATTTATTGTTATGTGAGCCTAGTCTAGGAACCCATCACTTCTTTTGTTTATGAGCTCATGGCATCTGACTCTGAAAACAACACTGAACCTGTCAAGGTGCAACTTAAGCCTAGGTCAGACTACAAGACCGTTCAGGTTTCTCCCAACTAGGTTGGTTCACACTAAACGACTGGTCTGCTTACTGGTCTGTGTCAGGAGGCTGTTGACACTAGGTGACAGGAAAAAGATGAGGGATCTCACACTACCAAATTTCTGTCATTCAAAAACATTTTCCCATTTGTCCAAAACAGTACACTATAAAAAACAGTTATAAAATAGGTCTATCTATCTATCTATCTACCTGAAGTGACATTATTACAAGGGTTATGTTGATTAAGAATGTCTTAAAGACTTCTTTCACTTAATTTGTAATTGCATACTTATGTGGGCTGATACAGGCTTGTCACCATTTCATACCATTTTATATGAGATTTATTCCTCCAAAGGAAATTGTATAGGAACTTAAATAGTTGAGGAAGGGGAGTTGAGAATCTTACTAATATAAACTAATCTATATGAGCGGGTGTTGTGGTTATACATGACTTCTCTTCTGGGTCATTCTCTTTTCTCCCCCCTGTATCTGAACTCCCATTGGCTGTGGCCAGTGTCACTCTCAGATTTCAGTCTTGGTGAGTACTGCTTCACACTACATGAGCCCGACCAAACTCAGCCCGGCAAAGTCAAACATGTTTGAAAAGAATCGTGTCGGCCCAAACGGCCAGAGTCGGCAGTCTCAAGCCCGTTCACACTACAATGGGGAGTTTAGATTCAGGGGGAAGAAAAAGAGAATGAACCACAAAAGAAGTCACATTTAACAACAACTTCAGAGATTCCCACCACTGTTAAGTCTGAACTGCCTTTGTTGGGCACCTGAACTGTCTTGCAGTCTGATCTAGGTTTTAACTATACCTCCTGTTTTCACCACAGGAGCCCAGCGACAACGGACCACTGTTCTCCGAGCTGAAGTTTTACATGAGAGCTGCCAAGCCTGATCTAAGTACGCCACCACACCATCTCTCATCATCTTACACACACACACACACAGACACACAAACGCACACACCTAGAAGTATGCCACCAAGTCAAACTTACCCTCATGATCATAACACAAACACAACATAGTCTCTTACCACCAGGGCAAACAAATAAAAGAAACGGAACTTTCTTAATTAAAAAAGACGAACTCGTAACTCGGCCACGAAGGGGCCTTGCAGAGGAAGACTCTCCCCAACAGCGAGCTTTTGGTGGCTGCGCCGTTCGCCCCCAGGCCACAGCTTTGCATTTTATATAATAACAATCCAAATGTCAATCTCCCCTGACAATTAACTGTTATATTACTAAGGAACCAAAGGCTCATATTTTATTCATGGTGGAATCTCGCGTTGTTGGTAAATATTTGTCCCACCAGCAGATTAGCTTGCGGCCGCGCTGCCCGGCTCCCCCCCACGGAATTATACCCTTATTACTTTGAGCATCACCACCATCACCCACCTCCACTTCCACCAGCAACTTTTATCAAGAGCAGCCTGCAGTGTTCAGAATAATTTGTAGGGAATGTTAACTTGACTTGCCATGCTGTCTTTCATTTACACAATATGTATTTCATAGATTTATCCACATGCTTTCGGAACATTTTAGCCAGGAGAAGTAGCTTTGCTGATGGGTTTTCTCTCTTCTTCTTCTCTCTCTGTAGTTCAGAACTGGATGAAGTCTCACAAGATGAAGTATCTGGGAGTTCCCAAGTACTGGGGCTCCGGTCTGCATGAGAGAGGAGGGAAAAGGTAAGACCCGGACTTTCCACAGGGGGTTGCACTCAGCACTTTTCCATGTTTCCACCTGGCCTTTTTGTTTCTTTAAGGGGAAAACTGAAAAAAAGAAAGCTATTTCAATTTTCAAAAATGTTGTTTGTGGCATAAAGACAAGATGACATATGCTAATTTGCACAGAAGTGGCATCAGCCGTATTGATTTCAGGATGTCTGTATGTTTCATCAAGGTAATTATAAGACTTTTTAAAACCTTAGATCAAAATAAAAGACCAAGCTCACTGAAATGATTGTGAAAATAGGGGGGGGGGGAAGTTTAACCAGAAAACAGGTCTATTTCTCACTAGAAAAAATAGCACACAAACAAACCACAACATTTGTATTCTAAAACTGTATTGGAGACTCAAAGGCTGTATTTAAAGACTTTGAATTTAGAAATTTGAAGACTTCAAATTTAATAATAAAATTGCTCATTGTTCAAGACATTTAAAGACTTTTTCAGGACCTGCGGACACCCAAAATGCCAAATGCTTTGGGAGCCAACACCGGTCCCCCGTAGTTCGAAAAAGCGGCTGGATTTGTTCGTCGTCACATTTGAGGAATACATTTGTGGTCAGAGAATTTGCTACATCTAGCAACAAAGTCGCCAATTCTGCCACAGGGTTTGTTTTAATTAATCAGCACAGTGGGGAAATCCCGCTTACACAACCAATGAGACGCCTGCTGCTGGTTCCTTTGCTTAGCCAATTGCCGAGTTCTGTTATTAACGCCCTCTGCTGGTCAGATGGCCGCATTGTGCCAATAGTCAAACGATTCAAAGTGCCTTTTTTATGGTTTGTTTTCCAATCTCCCCTGCTGATACTGCTGACGATCACCACACCCACACTAACTCCCTATCATGAGAGCTTCCCTGATGCATGACAACTGGTATTTCTACTTAAGAACTAATTCCCCTCCCCTCTAGGTATCGGTTCATGGTTATGGATAGGTGTGGCACAGACCTGCAGAAGAAGTTTGAGGAGAGCGGGAAGAGGTTCCCCAGAAAACTGGTTCTGCAGCTCGGCCTCCGACTGGTTGGTTATTCAATTATCAGATGGTTTTATTTCTCTTGTATATTGCGTAATGAATTGTGATTAAGTGGTGAATATGATTCGTTTAGATGCCCCCAGTGGTCATGGAATTTTGAGAGGTTTATCCCAGACAGGGAGAGTAAGGGAATCTGATACTTTCTCTGGAAAAGTTAGGGAATATCAGGGAATTTTACATAGGACTCACTTTACAGGACGATAGTAGAATGTATTTTTCACTGTAATGTATGTTACTAAAGGTAAAGTGAAAACTGTACATGATATTCAGCATAGGGATGCAGCATTGGCACTTATCGATGCCAATTCTGAGTGATAAACTTAAACAGCTGACACAGAGTACTGATTCAAGTACTTTTAATGAACAATATAGATTTATACAATTAGTTTGTAAGAAAATGATTAGGCAGGTAAAATCCATTTTGACCTCTTCCATCCTTCCCTTGAGGGAAAAAGGCAAAGAATTGAATTGCTTTGTTTTGGTTTCTGACAATTATACAAAGCCCTTAGTATCTGATTTTGCACACTAAACAGCGAGATGAACACTGAAGAAGATATGTCTTTTTTTCCAATACTAACATGAAGACATAACATCTTTCCTTCTGGTTTAGTTGGATATTCTGGAGTACATCCATGAGCATGAGTATGTGCATGCCGACATTAAAGCGTCCAACCTCCTGTTGAGCCACAGTGATCCCAACCAGGTCAGTAGCAGTTCCTACCTACCTACGAAAATTGAAACACTGTGTTTTCTATATAATACTAAATGGATTACAGGTGCTACATGTAGCTTTTTAACATTAATAAGTCATTACCACATTAATCTTGAGACATTAGCTGGGTTTCCGTTATCCGGTAATTACCGGCACACCGGAATTTCTCCCATTTGTCCAGGACATTGAAATCTTCCAGGACCAACGGAAACCCTGGACATTATTATAATTACAGTAGACAAATGAGACCAAGGCTGATAATATTGGCAGCCTCTACACTGCATTTTACATTGTGTGTCACTGGGTCAGATTTGGCGGGAAATCTGCTGGATCGCTTTACAGCACAAAACAGGAAGAGGGCGCTGTTCTTCCAGAGCAAACGGAGCTAAAGCTTTCAGAGTTATTAGCAGTTAATAGAGACATTAGCAGGAGTATAGAGCTCAAACGTGCCTGCTCCCTTTTTCAGTGGCCCGGGTCCCGGAGGTGAATTTCTCATTTATTTTCTCCATAGACATTTCAGAAAATCCAAGCTTATAACAATAGATTGACAAAAAAGCATACATGAAAACCAAAAAAAAAGGGCAAGGGTACAAGGTGAGACTTTTTTTTTTTTTTTTTTTTTTAGAGGCAATGAACTATTCATTCCATACATCATTGCCACCAGTGACATCATTGATTCCCTTTATCTCATTTTGAGAGAACAGTGATACTAAATAATATAGCGATTACTGATTTGCTGTAATTTTCATCATGTCTGACAGTAAAACCATGGTGGAGTGGTGTCAATCATAGATACAGGTTGCTAGGCAGCTGAAGTTACTTTGGCCACCAACCATGCACAACTTTGCAGCAGGTAATGTTTCTATGGTAACAGCGACGTCTTTGATTGGTGGGAACTCGTTAAAGCTTGTGGGTAGTGTAGTATTTCACAAGGAACTCAGGAATAAAATTAGTTCTTATCAACAAAATTAAAAATCAGTTTGACTGATGGATTCTAGAGGAACATATGTAGGTATGCATGGTTTCACCATCTAAAAGCCTATCTTACACTGCTAAAACGTTATGGCTAATAATTGGGTAAATGAATGGGAAATTTAGTTCCAGAGCAGACGGTTCAGCTCTGTAATTCTCGGTGTTGGAAACCAAGGCACTCTCTGACCCCAGCATTGTAACTCAAAAGTAGGAAGATGAATGTATTTCTTTGATCATAATGCACTTGTGCTGCTTCATTAGATTCAATTAAGGCCTGGAGAAGGAGTGTGTGCCGTGTGTGTGTTCCAAAAGAGGGGGGGGGGATTAGATGACAGCAGCAAAGAGCTTTTTCTAGCAAACAAGGTGGGGGCAGGGGCAAATATTTAATTTGGAGATTAATAATGTATCATTGGTGGTGTTATTAAAGCGCTATTTATAAATGACAATTTAGAAATCGTCCCCTCGGGATTTCAGCAGGGGCTGAGGTTTTTTGTGGCTGCGCTGGTCTGATACCTTCCCCTGGAGTTATTGGGAATGTTGGCTTGGCTTTATTATGTTTCTTATGTTTGTGTTTATCTCAACCAGTAACCAGCTGTAGTATATGAGCATGCCGTAGGCCAAATGATAATAGTTAAGCTTACATAAGTGGTAATAAGAGTTGGAGTCCAATAATGAGATTCCACCTTTTGGCAAATGCGACACTCTTAAAACATTATTAATGGCATGAAAGTGTAACTCACTAAAGAATAGTGCTTAGCCAACTCAAAGGACCTTGCCTACCTCATGAGTTGTTTTTTTTTCTTCCACTCCTCTTAAAGAGGAGCCTGTATCTCCAAACTCGAGATCGGGAGTGATGAGTCAGTCAAGCTGCCTGTTTGCCATCATATTCAAATGGCAGCTTTGGCCCTACATACAGACCTTTTGTTGAAAGATGCTTTTTGAATATATTAAAATCAAAAAACAAGGTGAATTCATTTTAACAGTTTCAATCTACGTGGAATAGGCTATCTGCAGGTCAAGTTAAGCCCGTAAAAAGTACTAAAGTATTAAAACATCTTGTATCTGGTTATTAAAGGTCCAAATTTTTTCACAATGAGAGGTAAACTGGTATTAACAGATTCTTTACATTTAGTGATATTTAGCTGAGGCAGAGTTGGAAAGTAAGGGAAAATAAGGCAAATGCTATGAATTTTGTTTCACCAATGACTTGAATGGGCCCATCAGTAGTTTTGGTTTGATTCTTATGATCTATTTCATTACTTGCACTTAACAGTTGGTCACAGTAAGTTTGACCCACATGCATGCCCACTCTTTTACATTTCTGGTGTCCTTTTTCTTACACTGTCCTTAAGTAGTTGCAGAACTTTCATTAGCTACTGTATGTTCTGTTTTTTGTCTTTATTTTTGATTGTCAAATTGGTCTTAAATTCAACTTCAGTAACTTTAAAAGTCTTGAAACTGGCAGATACCCTGTTATCTGCCAGTATCCATTTGTTTTGTGAACATCTGTCTGCATGCCTGAATTGGTCTGTGTTTGTTTGTGAACTATAGGTTTACTTAGTAGATTATGGGCTGGCATATAGGTACTCACCCGAGGGAGTCCTGAAGGAGTACAAGGAGGACCCCAAGAGGTGCCACGACGGCACCATCGAGTTCACCAGCATCGATGCCCACAAAGGAGTGGGTAGGTAGAAGCAAACACCTACTATGTTTATACCCTGAGATACAACTTTCGAAAACCAAGAAGCCAAGAAGAAGTTGCTGAGAAAGACATAAAACCAAGATTTCCCCAGTCTAAATTCTGGGATATCTTAAAATAAATAAATATTACCAACTGGCTCCCAAAAAATCCAAGGAAAAACATGGGAATGGCAGCACTCTAAATGCCTGTTTCTCATGAATTTGTTGGAAGCCAGAATCATATACAACACTAAGAATTTGCATTGTAGCCCTCACAACTAGATAATATTGCTTTGGTAGATCTCTAGACATTTCCACCTTAAATGACGGTAATGTTATTGATGCCGGTACTCAAGATGCTGCTGCTGCTGCCAGTTAAGACGGTAATAGTATCGCTGCTGCTGATGTGGTTGTTTGGCCCCAGCTTCATGTAGGCGAGGGGACCTGGAGATCCTGTCCTACTGCATGGTTCAGTGGCTGTGTGGTCGTCTGCCCTGGGAAGACAAGCTCCAGGACCCCCTCTACGTCAGGGACTCCAAGATCAGGTGAGGGAGCCAGACCTGGATTTACTGCTCAACTACAGGAGATGGACAAAATGTAAATGCTACATGAAAAAGACTTGAAATACGAACTAAATCGCAACTACAGAGTAAGAATAAATAGTCGAGCCCCTAATAGCCTAATACATGGAAATACAAGAGAGACAGAGCAGAGCTGGCCGGCCCCTAATATATACAGGTTCCACTCCTGTTACATAAGGAACACAACCTGGATCCCTGAGCAATGGAAAAAAGTGATCTGATGATTCGTCTTTCAGTGTTTTTCCTCTATTCTATTTCTGTTTGGAGGAAGCCACGGGATGCCTTCAGTGCAACATGGCGGTGGATCTGTAATGGCCTGACAGCCGTCCACTGGGAGTCAATAGGTCTGATGATTGAGCTGCATGGTCGTATAACGGCAAAGGTATACGAGGCCATTTTACAGGACCAGGAGCGCCCTGCCAACACTGTTCCCTCCTGATGCTCCGATATTCCAAGATGATAATGCTCCACGCACACTGCTAAACAAATACAAGAGTGGTATCATGAACAGCAGGGTGAAGTCAAACTGCTTCCAGGCCCCAGTCAGCAGATCTAACAATCATTGAATGTTTATGGGAAGAAGATTTGTCTCAAAGAACTGGAGTTTTCCTTCTTGAAAGAAGGTCTAATATCCACTACACACAGTTCAGGATGCAGTATGACAGCAGGACAAAGAGGATTGAAGCTGCTCTGAAGGAAAAGGGTTGCCATACTCCTTAATAGATACTTGATAATATTGTTTCCATTATTTTGTGCATCCCTGTACATGAAACAGACACTATTTACATTCCTGTCACTTTCTAAATCCTCTGACATCCTTTGTAAGTAGGCTAAAACAAATCATGACAAGCCAACAGTAAACATGTCGTCCCCCAGAAATGATGAAGTCCCTGTCGAGGCCAATCAGTACCAAATATGTCACCGTGTTTTGAGCTGTAATTGTAGCTCTCCCTTAGGCCAATCACTGCAATTTTGAAAATGCCAGCAGTGAGAAGCATCATTTCCTTAAGTTGTATGAAAATCTGATCAGCGGCGTGCGTGATGTTTAGCACCGTCCTCAGGTCGATCGGTGTGATTTTGCAAATGCTGGAATGGAGCAATGATTCCCATCATTCCGCAAAATTTCATCAAAATGTGATCAGTGGCGTCAGAGATATTGTGCGTGACGGACGGACAGACTGACCGGGGCTGCTCCATAGTCCTTCCTTTTTGATTTTATCATGGGGGACAAAAAGTATTTTGGAATGCTGTAGGTTTGACGCACGCACGCATTTATCTCAGACATATTTACTCTTGCACCTGCATCTACATATACACACACTGCCATAGACATGTGGGCGTTAGATTTAATATTATACACGGGAGTCATTTTATATTCAGCCCATTTATGGCTTGCCACTTTAAAGGCGGCCATAAATGATTCTGCCTTTTTTTTTTTTTTTTTTTAAATATTAGAAAACGGGACATCGTTCCAGCTCTGCAGTTGGGAATGTGTGGCATATGTGCTGACCTCGTCACACAGCAGAGAGGAGAGACCAAAGAATCAGCTTTTGTCTTTCATATTTTATTTCACGCAAAAAGGACTTGCGTTGGTCATTGGTTGTTGCAACCTGACTAACTTTAGATGCATTGTTTTCTGCTAGCTAGAGAAACATGGATGTTCAAATGGCAGCCACAATCTATATCAATCATGATTATAAATTCTGACCATTTTTACCTTTTTTGATTACCGTATAATGTATATACGTATATTCAAAAAAAGAAAGTATAGTATTTTCTTCTGATGTTGTTGGCATGGTGAAGAGTTGCAAGGTTGGGATTGCAGCTAGGTAAATTGTCGAATTTCATTTACCTGAAAACCAGTGTTTTTTTTCGCAACAAATTGGCAAAACATCTTTTTGTGTCAGACTGATTGTTTTTCTAACCCAGCTATGAGTTTGATCATATTTCAAGTCTTTATAGTAGGGTTCTGAAATGTTTGCTTTGTTGTTTATTGGGTAAAACAAATATTAACAAAGCAACTTTTGTCATTTTACCATCACATTTTACCACATTAAACCATATAGTCAAAGTTTTGGTGGGAAGAAAAATAATGTTGCTTGTTCCTCTATTCCAGGAGTCAAGAAAACATCTCTGAGTTCATGTCCAAGTGTTTCTCCTCTCAAGACAAGCCAGGTGAGAGACACACATACACACACACAGTAATATTCACTGAGTGTACAAAGTATTCGCACCACCTGACCAAGTGAATCCAGGTGAAAGCTCTCGGCTTAAAGAAGACTTTAAGACATGGATTGTGCACAAGGGGGCACGCCTTAATACTCAGAAGGTACACAGGATATTTATATGACAAGATGACTAAATTTGGCATTTGGGTCTTAAATCCTCTGAGTGAAGGATGGATGTTGTTTGCTTAATGGCTAAAGAAGTGGGAACAGAGCATTAGAGGTTTTGAATGAATGACCGTGTGAACAAATAATGCCTAAAATTATAGCAACCGTGCCAGGAAGATGGTTGTGTATGGATGTAGGGCAATTCAATAATGTTTAAGTAAAAGTGAATAAGGTGGATTTGTTTCCAAATGAAGGTTACTGTGACACAGTAAACTGTCTTGTCTTTAGCCCTAGTCTCTACTCCAAAACATGAAGAGTTGTAGCTTGAGAAGAGTCACCCGAGGTAACCTGAACAAGCGGTTGGTATTTGGCTTGTCAAACTTCCTTCAATAGATGCAATCAGCCGTGCCTCAAATAGTGTCTCAGCAAACGACAATTAACCCTCAACGATGTTTGTTGTTAGTTCCTGTCAAGAGATATGCCACAGATAATCTGTAGCCCTTTCAGATAGGCTTTGTTGACTCCTCAGCCAATAGGAATACCTTCTAGATTGAAAACAGCTGGCTGACCAGCCAATAGGAATGCATTGAGGGCAGGATAAAGAAACTGTAGCTGATTTGTGGAAATGATAGGAGCAACTTTGTGGTAACACAGCACAACAAAATAAATGTACCCCTTAAAGTAAGAATTTTGACAAAACTGTTGTCGTACGTCAGTCATACACCTGCCATGAGGGAAAATAAATAGCTCAATCAGAAACCAGCCACAAGGGTTGTAGCTGTGCCCCAAAGTATTTGTGTTTTGTAAGTAAGGACCACAATAAGATTAAGACGATAAGAGTTAAAAGCAATACTTTCTAGTTGCTGCTACTTTGAGAAATACTGTACAGAAAAAAGTGAAAATGTATGCAACAGTGCAAAAGTGCAGTAAAATAATTGTTTCCTGAAATTGAGACATAATTGTGATTAAGTCGTGATCACAATATTTAGCAAAATAATCAAGGTTATCATTTTTGCCATAATCACGCAGCCCTATGTGCAAATCAGATGTGCTGACAAGACACTGATAGTTACATGAGCAGACACTATGGTTAGCTTGCAAACACGCTAACAAGTCCTAACCATAACCCTCACCCCTAATCTAAACTTAATTCTAATCTTAACCCTAAACCAAAGCCCTAATCATAAATTAGCCTTAACCCGCAAACCTAACCTAAACTAACCTTTTGAAGGAGTGGCCAAAACGTCCTCAGTTCACAAAACGTCTTCAGTCCGAAGGTGAAAAACTCAAATCGGTTCTCACAAGGATAGAAGTACAAGAACACACACACACACACACACACACACACACACACACACACTGTGGCAAATATTTCTAGTCCTGGCAGTAAATGGCGGCTGTGACGTTTGTTATCTTGCTGTGGTGAGAGTTGCTGCTTAATGTCTTTGACCTCCAGGCAGCGTTGTCGGTTCAGACGGAGGAGACGGAACACGAAGCGTCACACCTCCTTCCTTCTGCTCCGCCGCTCGCGACCAAACTGTTGTTTACAACTCCATCTGCGTGTGTGTGTGTGTGTGTGTGTGTGTGTGTGTGTGTGTGTGTGTGTGTCAGACTGAAGAAAGTCACACCAAACAGAATTAAGCATGATTCTGCCACCGTAGTAGAACGTTAGAACGCTATGGTGACGAATGTGTACCAAAGACAGTCAATAACATGAGGATGGGAGATGGTCAGCATCCCCTTCTGTTGAATGTGTGTGTGTTTTCTGGATAAATGTGTAGGATGGTGGTCTGTAGTGCAATCATGTCTTTTTTTGGCTGTGTCTCCCAGTAGCACACCCTAGTCAGCTGTGTCGGAGGGTGTGCTTGATCAAAATGGATATAAAACAACCAGCAAATTTCTCTAAACTGCTCCTGTTGCATAATCCGATTGCCTTGTTAGTCCAAATTTGCATCATTATATCGTGCTATTCGGCTACATCATTTGGTAGATCTAGGACCTTTGGATTCAATTGTTTGTCTACAAAACACTTTAATGTTCATTTTCTCCAGTTTTTGGACCATCATACCCTTTTCACTTGAATAGTTTGTTACAAAGCTGAGATGGAGCTGCAGTAGCTAATTCACTGTTTGGCGGTCTTTACGAAACCTCAATGGAGTTTCCACTGACATTGGGGTGAGCAGATAATGACTGCGTTTACATGGACTTGAGTATCCCGGTTATGATCTGGTTTTTGAAGTATCCCGTTTTTGTGTTTGCACATGCAAACATCATATCCTGATTTCAGAAACCTGGATAAGCCCTTATCCTGGTTTTGAGAAACCTGATTATGCTAGCTGCAGTACTCTGAAAGAAACCGGGATACTGTTGCATGTACACATCACGGTTTCTGACCGCTGCCGACTACCTGCGCAGGCGCGGCTTCAGCCAAGTGATGTAACAGAAAAACACAAACAGTGGGAGCGTCTCACTTCTGGAGCGATGAGGAAACAGAGTTTTGTCTTTCGGTAATGAAAGAATTAAATATACTTGGCAGTTTAGATGGGAGAAAGCATGGAATACAGGACGCCGGTTTCCAACACGTACAGTGGAGCAAGTCAGGTCACGGTGGAAAATACTAAAGAAACATTACTACGGCCAAACATCAAAACAAAAGAAGTGGCTCTGATCCAGCAAATTTCAAATTTTACAAAATTTTGGACGAGATGCTTGGTCACCGTCCGCTGGCCACTACAGAAGACGGTGGTGTTGACATCAGCTTCCCTTGTGCAACGGTGCTAAGCCCACTATAAGCCAAAGTGGTCGCATTTTCAATAGCCACAGTCAAATTAATTTAAGATTAACAGTTACAGAGGAATATCAGATTAACGATTTCAAAATTGCCGGTTTGTGTTGTAAACATCACAGGTGCCTGCGCAAATAGCATGCAGTAATCAGTAACCGGGATACTAGTATTTATCATGTATACGGGGATATGAATAACCAGATTTCTCTGTGTTCCATGTAAACGCCATATGATCAAAACCGGGATAAGCCTCATAACCGGGATACTCAAGTCCATGTAAACACAGTCAATGATAGGCTTTGACAGGGGTGAAATCTTACTTTAAGGCTTTGCTGTGTCGTCGTGTTTTAGATGAGATCCAGAGGTTCATGGAGGAGGTTAAAACTCTGGACTACCATGACAAACCACAGTACGAGAAGCTGCGCAGCATCCTGCAGGCCGGACTGAAGGCCATCCAGGCCAAAGATGACGGCAAGCTGGAATTTAACACTCCACCCAGCGCAGCTGCACCGACCCCTGGCCGGGTAAACACACACACACACACACACACAAATATATACACACACGTACATGCACAAAATGTTTCCCACAGTTTGGCAGGTCATTTCGGCACCTATGTATGTGGTCTTATACATATATTATTTGTGTGGCTGATCATTTTCCTGGGTGGGCCACCCATATAGAGGCTTTGCAGTTTGTCTAAATATACAGTATATCAGCAAGGAAAGTTACTTGCAAAAGATTGTTGGGGTGTGGGCAATAACTTCATACGTGAAAGTGAATAACCTGATGAGGTAGATTTGTTTCCAGATTCCGGAGTTGTAGCTTCAGAATAATTATCCCAGTTAACCTGAACAAACTGTTAGCTAGCTAACTAGCCAGCAGGCTCATTTAGCAAAGCAACCAATGTTAGTGGTAATGGTAACGCAAATACCAGCCACTACCAACCCCAGCTTCTACTAGATACGTTAACTTGTGTGCATATCAGATGCGTTAACAACAGTGATGGGTAGCCAATCAGATACTATGGTTAGCTAGCTAACAAGCTGACCTTATCTAAACACAAAAAACTATGTTTGACTGGGAACTAAGTTCCCAGTCAAAAACAGCACAGAAATTAACTATGTTTATTGAATTGTGTTGAGGCGGCCAAGTTGTACATTTAAAAACTGAATCAGACCTTCAAAGGCATTGTTGCCCAAGAGCTGTTGACCTCCAATATGGCCGCCAGAGGCTGTTATGTCACCTGACAGTGCTCTATATAATCAGTACATAGCAAACCCAGAAAAAAACAGTTGGGGCCTTTTGACAAGGAGCCTGATTCACTCACACTAAATCATTTGAAAGTTTCCAAATGCCTGCACACAATCAAAGACTTACACAAAATAGTCATTTATATAATAACTATTGACATAAGTGCACAGTGAGTTTTCAGTTGGGGGAAACTTGTGGGAAGCTGGTCCCTTTTCCTCGGCTCGGCCGTGTCCTCCCTCACTGTGGGTGGACCTGTGGCTGAATGCAGGGCGTGCACAACTTTATGCCCAGGTTCACCACATTCCATTAATGAAATTAGCATTGTTGAAAGTAAACCACTTTGTCATCATTGTCAACTTCGATTAGGCACAAAGAATGAATTTGAACTACCTTCTTCCAACAAGCACTCTGTGTCACCATCTGGACTTATGCCAGTGATGGTATATTTGCTTAGGTTAGAGGCAATGCACTGGCCAGTAGGAGACAGTTCAGCTGCCCCAGGTCTTTCTAAGACTGCAACAATAACCGCATTACTGCCATACTGTGGTATTTGGAGGCGTACTGCGGGGCAAAGCACATTACTGCAATAATAATTTTGTGCCGTTAAGTCTCCCTTTTGATTTTATTTCAGTATAAATTCTTTTATTGTTGAGCTCATCATACTATAAAGCAAGGAATCTCTGTCTGTATGTGTGTCCTTCGCATATCTCGAGAACCGTTCGTCCGATCGACTTCACACTTGCCGGGTGTATTGCAGGGGACGTGCAGTGTCGGATTGGACACGCGACACGTTCAATATTAATATTAATAAACTTTGAATAAACAAGCAAACAGCGCTCTGTGCAGCAGCGGGGCAGGGCGAGCAGCACTCCACTAGTTTTACATAATGGTCTGACAGACCGCTGTCGCGAATGGAATGGGGCAATTGTAGTGTCAAACCTATTTATTCATTTAGTTTTTTGTGATGACAAAGTATTTCACACGCACACACATCTTATGTTTATGCACTCACACACACACAACAACAACAAAAAAAATCCTCTGCGACTGCTGGAGCCATGTCGCCCCACGGTCCATTAAAGGACCGTGCCCCGCAAACCAAGGCCCAGTACACAGCTTTTTTCATATGTAGCATATATCAAAGTATTAAAGCAGTATTAAAGCAATATTACCCAAATCAATTGCAAAAACTATTTTCATATCCTCACTTAAGTCAAATTTAACATCCAGAATGAAATGTGGTATCAAGACTGTAACCTGACAACATGCTGTTCCGAACAGTAACCCAGTCAAGTCCACTGCTTCCTCCCTGTCCTCCTCCTCCTGTCATCCCCTCTTCTTTCTCTCTACCCTCCTCCCATCTTTCATCTTCATTTTCATCTCTGTTGTCCTCTCCCTCCGTTGGGACTGGTCAATACGGTCAAAATGACATATAACAATATATTTCTTATTTTTGATGGCATAATTTAATGACAGCATCATTTTATTTCAGGGTATTTGCTTTAGCCAATATAAATTACACTGTGATGTCTTTTTTTTTGTAACAAAATTGTCATGTGCATCCACCGCAAAAGCTTCATAATACTGCTGCAGTGGGCAGTTTTTATTTTTAATTTTATTTAGTATTGGATGAAAAAAAAATAATTGACAGCGTTATTGTAAAACTGTGCTGGTCTGACCTTTCCTTCCTCCATCCCTCTATCTCTCTACCTTTTGTATTTCTTATTTTTCTAATGACAGGTTTCTTTACGTTGCATGTCCACTCTTAGATTGATCTAGAACAGGGTTAGTAGTAGAGTTAGTAGGGCTTCATGTCCCATAACAATTCATTTCAGTTGTTTTTTGTTGTTATTATTCTACCCATTTATAGTTTCACAGATTTTATTAGCCATGGTCAGTCAGAAACAGGCTGGTTTTACCACTTTATTTTGGTTTTTAAATTGGTCTTAAATTCTATTCCAGGTAGCATTGTCTTAAAAAGTCTTAAATTTGACTTTCTGAAACGTGCATATAAACCTGCATATACCCTGTCTTCACCAGTTAAAAGTGAAAATCCCGGAGATCCTATTGTTTTGAGGTTTCTTTTCTCAATCTTTGTTGCTCAGCACTCATTGCTGTGGTGTTTCTGCACTGCTCTTCCCAGAGATCACCTGTCAATCAAACAGTGTGTCCAGCACTGCAACGTCTTTTTTTCTTTGGATATTCTGTCGACGTGAAACGCAGAACGCATCCCTTCCTTTGCACCAGTGGATTTTTCCCAGGAAAGATATATATATCAGACACCGGGTGTTTAGAACAGCAAATGTAAAAGCTTTCATGAACTGGGCATAGGTTGAACTATTATGTCATATCAATCGGTGATAGTAGCAAGACGGACATTTATTTGTATGAAATGTCTGACACAGCGTCCGATTTTCTTTCCTACAGAGGTTGGAACAATGTTGCTTTTTTTTAGTGTGCTGTTTTCGTGGTGAGAAGTAAACCATTGTCAACCATATTCATTGTCGATTAATCTGTCGATTATTTTCTCGATTGATCGATTAGTTGTTTGGTCTATAAAATGTCAGAAAATGGTGAAAAATGTGGATCAGTGTTTCCCAAAGCCCAAGATGACGTCCTCAAATGTCTTGTTTTGTCCACAACCCAAAGATATTCAGTTTACTGTCATAGAGGAGGAAAGAAACCAGAAAATATTCACATTTAAGAAGCTGGAATCAGAGAATTTTGACTTATTTTTCTTAAAAAATGACTCAAACCGATTAATCGATTATCAAAATAGTTGGCGATTAATTTAATAGTTGACAACTAATCGATTAATCGTTGCAGCTCTAGTTGCATGTCTTCCCTCCTTCTCTCTCCCCAGTCTGTCTTGTCTCTCTTTACTATAAACTATCTAATAAAAAAAGAATAGCCTTACAGTTGACTCAATTAAATTTGCAGACCTGCTCTCTCTATCCCCATTTCTTTTCCTTTAGCTCTCTCTCCAGTTTCTTTTTCTTCCTCTCTCTCTCTCTCTCTCTCTCTGTCTCTCTCTCTCTCTCACTGCATATGGAAGATGCCACTGGGGACGTGGCGTTGCCAGCCGAAGGGTTACCGGGCCCCGGCGCCGGTTATTGTATGTAATTATCCCGCCAATCTGTTCACCTCAGCGGGCGCCGCATGGTGATCATGAGGTAGCAATTGTCAAAATGGAGGCAAAAATGGAGAGGGGGGGGGGGGGTTGAGTGATAGTTCAGGTCTGAGAGTGGAGGTTCATTTTAGAGTCGGAGGAAAGAGGAGGAGGAACGGAGGGAGGACGGAGGACTTGATTGCCTTCGTTAAGTGCATGACTCTTCCAGTGGCCACCTTTTTCTTTCTTTATTCCTCTTGATTTCCTCAGCAACACCCTCCCCACCCCCCCCCCTCCCACCCCATACCTTTTGATTTCTGTAAAGACGGGCAGACATAATAAAGTCACGGGTTCACGGAAACGGACGCCTCCGACAGGCTCCGCGTATCGGCGGCCGTTTTTCGAGAAACCTCCCGTCTCCGTTTGACCCCGCCGTCTCAACGCTCTTTACGGGCAGAAAGGAAGAGGAGCGGAAAGCAGCTGCCGTCTCAAAAAACAGCAAGAACGTATAATCGGATGTTTTAATGGATTAATGTCTGCGAGGTCCCCGGTAGCTGGAGCGATAATTGCGTTCGCTCAAGACTTCACAGCAAGAAGGGCTGGAGGCTTCGACAAGTCGGGTCGCCTCAGTCCGGGCCTCACTTTAATGTTAGTCTTTCTTTTATGCCTTTCAGCCTCAAACGACGCTCCACGCCTTGTCATTGTCTTTCTTTGAGGGAAAATCCACCCTAAAACACTTGGAAAACATCTATTACCAATGTATCTTGCATTTCTTGCCTTGTGACGTCATGTCTAGGGCTGGGTATCGGTACTCGATACCTTTTTAAGGTATCGACCGAAATAACCCAGTACCAAGTAGTATCGAAGCGTCTCCAGTCAAACGATACCTGCATTCGATACTTTTTGTACACAGATCTAGAAAAAAATGACTATTTGTACGGTTTTGCTCGCAGCCAAATCACCGCAAGCGTTCTTCGATTTAATGCGACGTGTGATTGGCCCGCTACCGCAGCAGCTACAACCCATACAGTCGAAATATTCCAGCACACCTACAATAGAGTTTGATAGCAGGGAGACATCCAGGGAGAAATCCATCGTAGAAGAGGCAAGAGAGACCAATTTCTCCACGGCCAGTAGCCTCAGTAGACCAGAATCCAATGCAGCCACAAAACAGGTTGCGTCTTGAATAAGGGGCATAGAAGCATATATAAACACACATAACCCACAGCTGAACTCACACTTTCACATTGGTTCGAAAGTTCAGCCCCGTTCTCTCGGGGTTGTTGAAAGGCATTCTGGGAAACGTAGGAGATAACTGAAGTAGAAGTACACAAAGCAGGTTGAGGTAAAGTAGGTGCCAACAAAAAAGTAAATTGCGACTGAACATCACAGACTGACGATATCCAACAGTGTAAGAGTATCTGAAGGTGAAATTTTCTTTCAATTCTTTTCCTCTCCCTCTTTCAGAAGGCGGCCAAGAGAAAGATAGCGTCAGATGAAGAGGACGGGGCCGAGAAAGCTGATGGAGGCTCCAAGAAAAAAGTAAAGACAGCCCCGAAGAAGAAAGGTAAAGTTTTCTCTCCCCTCTCTTTGCCTCTTCAGTGCTCTTCAAATAGAAGATACCAAACAAAAGTACATTTTGCACTCTTTTTATTGAAATTAAAACGATCACATTTTCTGTTTTCTGTTCTCCCCACAGAGGTGAACGGCGTAAAGAAGAGTCCTAAAAAGACCGCTAGACCAAGGAAGGCGACCACCCCCAGAAAACACGCCGTCCCCAAGTCCAGGCTGGTGGACACGGAGACCCAGACCTCGCCCGGCCTCGCCCTCCAGAAGCCCAGGGGCAGACCCAGGAAAACCAAAGCCTGACCATCTATCTCCCTTCTCACTCCTTCCTCCATCCTCCCTCCCTCTCCTCTGTCTGCTTTTTAATAATCGCCTTCTTTGTTTGTTTTTTTAGGTTTTGTACAGTATGGATACAGTATTTTGTATGTGTTGTGCACTGCTCAGATTTTGAGGTTTCGTTTTGTTGGTGTTGAGGACAAATCCATTGTAATAAAGAGGAAATTAAATTGTCAGGCTTGTGTTTTTAATTTTAGGTTTGAGGGTTAAGAGCGGGAATGTAGTGGAGGGTAAATCCACGTTTATCCACCCAATTTATCCACATTATTATTCGCCGGAATAGTTTACACCACCTTTTTACCGTGACACAAATCTTTGACGTTAATTCATTATGTACCACTTGGGTAGCATCAAAGTTGTAATTGAAATGAAGGTATGGTTTCCTGTGTGATGAACACTGACAAAAGCTGCTAGATATGTCAAGTAGCTTTAAAGGTCCTATATTATCTAAAGCAGGACTCACCTTGCCTCTGTGATGATAAAGGAGTTGGATGGTCTATCTAAACATGGTGAAAGTATCAAAACTCACGGTCGCCAACTAAATCCACACAATCCATATTAGAAAAGCGAGCCTCTAAACGAGCCGTTTGGACTTCCATCACAAAGGTTCGCTCATTATCATTTTTGTAAGAAATAATAGGCTAACAAAGTGTTTTTTTCAAAGCGGTTGAGCGGTTGTCATTGTTTATTACCGGAGAGTTTTCCCTACCTGTAGCTGCCGGGCCGCGGTGTCTCACGTTTCACTCTCGAAACGGTTAGCCAATCGGAACAGAGGGGTCGTTAATATTAATGAGCCTTAAAGACACGGCGACAGAAACGGCCTGTTCTTGGTAAGGCTCAGAGAGATGCTGGAAAATGAATGTGTAAAAATGGATTGAGAGTGTTTTTGGTACATGACACCACACACACAGCTTTGAATGGACCTCAAGACACAAAATAAGACACTGGAAAGTGTAGAATATGGGACCTTTAATATGAAACCTGTGTCCAAGGTTTATCTTTGAGTGTTACCATTACTTTTGATTATTTCCCAGCCAATTTTAAATTGATGCTATTTGCGCCTCCCTCGAAACCGATTTCTTTGCAAGTGTATGTGCCTGTGAATCTGAGTTTGAGTTCACAGTTAAGGACAGAGTTTCATGTTGAGTTTGACTATAGTTTACTATTGATTATGGCCATTTGAAAAGTTAGTTTAAACTGTTGAACAGGACCGCAAGTTAACTTCCGTCGTTTGCCACAAATTCAATTTTGTTTTCAAATAATTCTGGGTCAGGATAAGAACAATGTTCTGACTAAACTAACTAAACTACAAAATGTAGTTTAGTTGAAAGGGTATTTATTAGATTCATTTTGAAGACTAAGTCCTTGCAATACTGGACCCTGACTGGCCGACAACAGCAGCTCCTCTAATTCAAATGAGGTAAACCTGCTGAGTGGAGGCTTTCCAGTTCAAATGCTGCAAACTGGTTGGATTTTAGTAATAGTTTAGTGAAGGGAGGCCAATCAGGACCAAGTCCAGTTGTGAAGCGTGAAGTTAATCTAAAACTGCCTGGAAAAAAAAAAGTGTTTTGGAAAATGCAATGACTTTATATTTAACCACTCTTAACAAAATCTAATTTTAACAATGATTTTATTAAACCTGACTATATATGTATGGAAGAAAATTTGAATTCCTGTAATAGGGCCACTTTAACTTTCTCCCACCTCTGAAGGAACACTGGGGCACTGGGGTACGAAGCATATGGATTGGAGGAGATGGGATGATTTTCATCCCCATTTTCTGAATAGACGTGATCAAATGCATTTGCGAAAAAAAAATGCAGCTCTTTGTTTTGTCCCCCTTTCCTTTTCTGTCCATTCAGCCAGTGAAATGGCCACATCTTTTGGGTGTAGTGGTGTGAACGATCTTTGTCAAAGCGTTGTCAAGCTCATGTCAAAACCATAAGAGCCATATTTCTGTCACCATGACTGTACAGGGCAATATTTCACACATGAAAAGCTGCTGACGAGCTGTCCATTTTCCTTCAACCCGCCCCTGTCCTCCACTCTATGGACCGTCCCTCCACCTCGGCTCTTGATGCCCCCCCCCCCCCCCGCCTTCCTCATTAACTCCCAACAGGCTGTCCCCCACCACCACCACCCTCCCCCTCTCTCCTCCATTCCCTCCCCACGTAGAGGAAGACATCTCCCCTAATGTTAGTGTTGTGAGGGCCCTCAGGTGGGGGGGGGGGCGGCGGCCCCTGCGGCGGCTGGCGGTTTGCCATCGATCGTTCTAGCCTCTTCGGGAGTAAAGAGCCCCCCCCCACCCCCGCCCGGCTTTCCCTCTCCGCCTCCCAGCCACTGACCTTGGGGCGCGCCACAGCTGTGGTCCCGCAGTAGGGGGCAGTAGTACATAATGATAGCAAATAGATGGGGGGGGGGGGGGGAAGGCAGGACATCAGAGTGAGAAGGGGAGGAAAGGGACGGCACTTTAACACAACACTACCTACCTTTGCTGCTCGCAGAGAGAGAGAGAGAGTGCACAATTTCTCCCCGGGCCAGCCTCTGATTTAGCGCGGATGTGTTACCCAGTGGCCGGCGTGGCGGGCGGCTGTCGCCCCGTGTGTTTGCTGCGGTCGGCCTCCGACGGGCGAGCCAGCGGAGCATGAAAGCCTCCCAGCGGTGGCCTAACCGCCGCTCTCGCCCTCCCCCCCCTCCAGACTCGAGCCATGATACGGATGCCCGAAACCCCTCCCCGGGCCCCCACGCGCCGATAACTCGATAACCGTTCGCTCCGCCGGTGGGATTCCTGTGTTTGTGACAATTGGCGGCGTTTTTGGTGTCGGGTGGGGGTGGGGGTGGAGGTGGAGGTGGAGGAGGGGGGGGGGGGGGGGGAGAAATCCAAAGTGTTCCAACTCGAATGTGAGGCGCAGTTAAGGCAGGCTTCATGCAGTGTCCCAAAAAAGTTCAGAGTTAAAAGACCGTTCCAAGCGTGACTGGAGTTTTTTGCTCATATTTTACGTTTTCCATTCATGTAGCTCATGTTAAAGGTCCCATATGGTGTAAAACAGGATTCCCCTTGCCTCTGTGATGATAAAGGAGTTGGATGGTCTATCTAAACATGGTGAAAGTATCAAAAGGCACGGTCGCCAACTAAATCCAACCAATCCATATTAGTGCAGCGAGCCTCTAAACGAGCCGTTTGGACTTCCGTAACTTTGTGGCGTCACAAAGGTTCGCTCATTATCATTTTTGTAAGAAATAATAGACTAACAAAGAGTTTTTTTCAAAGCGGTTGAGCGGTTGTCGTCGTTTATTACCGGAGAATTTTCCCTACCTGTAGCTGCCAGGCCGCGGCGTCTCACGTTTCACTCTTGAAACGGTTATCCAATCGGAACAGAGGGGTCGTTAATATTAATGAGCCTTAAAGAGAGATGCTGGAAAATGAATGTGTAAAAATGGATTGAGAGTGTTTTTGGTACATGACACCACACACACAGCTTTGAATGGACCTCAAGACATAAAAGTAGTCAGGCAGTCCTGGAAATGTATGGAAAAATAATTGGTTAATTTCCTGGTATTTATAAGTTTGGAAATTATAGAAAGGCTTTGGCAAAGTACTGAAAAGAAAATCTATTGTACCGTCTCTGTACATAGGCTACAACACATTTTCTGTAGTTTTAGATCCTGTCATCTTAACATATTCTGACATTTGTGACTGTGAAGAATAATACTTTCTAGAGTGATATTGCATAGTTTAAGAAGATGACCCATGTAAATCACAATGAATACCAACATCTTCAAATCAAGAATAGGAAAGTCTGGAAAAAGTTTGGAGGTTGAAACTGTGCGGGAACCTTGGAGGTCTTCCGTGACTTCCACACCATCTCTCCATGTTTTCATGTGTGCGGCAATGTAGCCGGAACATCTGCCAGGCCGTCTCCCGGGTATTTGCCTTTTTCCTTTTTAGTTCGTGTGCCGTGTTCGTATGTTTGTATATGTACAGTATGTGAAATGGACGTGTGCCAGGGAAGAGTGGGTGTACAAGTGTCTCGGAGAGCTCGTACGTATACGGGAGAGTGCACGAGTGTGTCCACATATGTGCCGCTGTGCAGCTTTTGTACGCGCTGTAGCGGCTGGAGAGGGCTGAGGTGACGCAACACCGTGAACACGGGAGAATTTTTAGCCAAGTGCTCCTTTTTTTTTTTTTTTTTCTCCCCCTCACCTACGCTTAAATATGTTCTCCCAAGAGTTGGACGCATGTTTTAGCTATGGATGCCTTAAATATGTTCTCCTCTGACTCCCAAGAGCGTTTGCACTCCTTTGTTCGTTTTCCAGAATTCGAAAAAGAGTCGTCTTTGTCAGGGGGCTGTGCGAAAGAATAAAAGTCACGAGGAAGCAACTTTCGACGGTGTTTTGCTTCCGTAGGTTCCGTGAATTCAGCGTCATTCCGGCTGAAACGATATGTCAACGCCAGGAAGGGACTGTTCCCGTGATCCTGAGCGTTCACGAATTCTGGATTCTTCCAAAATGAATCGATTCCAGCCGCAATGGTGTTTTATGAAAAGGAAACAGGGATTTCGCCGCCGTGCCATGTTGCCAATCTCACACTTTGAAAGTTCGTAAGTTTTCATATGATAGGATTGGCGGAGGAGGGGGGGTGGGGGGGGGTTGTTCTGTGATGGTGTTATTGGTTGGATTTTCATGTATGCCTACTGGTACAGCATGAAGCAAACCCCTAAAAATAGTGTTTTCCAGGAAGTAAAAATAATGGGATTTTGACATATTTTTGGACATTTATGATACACATTCACTAAGAAGGTGAAAAAAAAATCATTTTTTCCATTTCATTGTGACTTACCACCTTTTTTTTTCTCGCCTTGCCATTGTGAATAATATGCTGTGTCAGTGGCCTCCCGTGTCTTCCGTCTACATTCCCTATCTCTTCAATTGTCACAGCTTAGGCAGTAAATCTGCATTTCATCTGTGCCCCCTCCCCTCCAAAAAAAAAAAAAAAAACGTGAAACAAAAACTCTCTCACAGCCGCAATCATCCACACCTATCTCCGCCCCCCCAAAACTCCCGGCTGAAAACGTGGAAATTTTCGCTCTGTTCTGTGCTGTAATTTAGCCCTCCCTTTCCCCTCCTTCGCCTAAAAAAACCCCCAAAAAAACACAGGCCCCTCTCTCCCAAAAGACAAAAAAAAATATGCACACCAATTCCAGGTGCAGGGGGGGGGGGGGAGGTGTGCGTGCATGCGGGTGAAGTTACGGTACATTTGCCATTCTAGTTGTGTGTAAATATTAGAAAGCAGCGGGTTGCTGGCGTCAGGAGAAGCCAGCCAGAGCGGCGGCGCTAAGACGGGCGTCCTTATCGGTATTGTGTTCAGACTCCAGCGTGCTCCTGCTGTTTGTAATCTGCAGCCGCCGCTGTGAGCAAAACTGGACAGGCATTTATTGTCCCAGCAGGAGGACGCTTGACAAGAGAATGTTAAACACTCCGCTACCTGCAATTTTCAAAAGGCGATACCAGACATGATAAAATGTACGCACACATTTAATTTCATGTTGTTGTTTTTTTTCGTTATTTTTTTTTTTTTTTTTTTTTTTTGGCGAGGGCGAACTTGGGGCAGGAAAAAGTAAACAATTGTTGTTGGGTTTTTTTAAATCTCACTCTTGTTTGATTCCCCCTTCTTGTGAATATGTGTGTGCCTGCGCATATCAATATGTAGCGAATATGTTTGGTCCTCTGTCTATTCATGTCTATGCAGCTGCTCCAGTAGAAGGCTGTGGTTGTACTGGGCAGCTTCCAGTGTGAATGTGAAGAAAGATGGATCTCTGTTAGGGCTGCAACTAATGATTATTTTCATTGTTGATTAATCTGTTGATTAGTTTCTCGATTAATCGATTAGTTGTTTGGTCTATAAAATGTCAGAAAATGGTGAAAAATGTGGATCAGTGTTTCCCAAAGCCCAAGATGACGTCCTCAAATGTCTTGTTTTGTCCACAACCCAAAGATATTCAGTTTACTGTCATAGAGGAGGAAAGAAACCAGACAATATTCACATTTAAGAAGCTGGAATCAGAGAATTTTGAATTACTCAAACCGATTAATCGATTATCAAAATAGTTGGCGATTAATTTAATAGGTGACAACTAATCGCTCTAATCTCTGTCGACTCTTCCTGGGTTAAATCGAAACAAAACAATATCCGTGTGTTTAGGCATGTGTCTGTGTGTCGGTGACGGGGCGAGCGTCGAAACAAGCGGCAAACCCTCCTCTCCCTTCGGGTCCTCGGGGCGACGGACTCTTCTTCCGAGGCGAGAGAGCGGCGGGACGGGACGGGAGGGGACGGGACGGCCGCGGGCCAAATGGAGGGGCTTTAATTTGATTTAGCGCTGGCAGCGGCGTTGACTGGCCTCGGCGGTCATCAACAAGACATGTTCATCAGCGCACGGTGTGGAGACCCCCCCCCCTCCATCCCAATCCCCTACCACCACACACACTTCTTTATTACATGTACCCCCTCCAGTCCTCGCGTCACTCTCAACCACTCTTCTGCATGGACATGTGACGACTGGGAACCTTGGCCACTTACTGTATGTGTGTGTGTGTGTGTTGTGTTGTTGTATTTGTATATTTATGAGGACCAAATGTCCTCACAAGGACAGATAGATGAGGAAAATTCTCCTAAGTGAAGACATTTTGGCTGGTCCTCACTTCTTTAAAGGGCTAGTTTAAGCATTAGGACTTTGGTTTAAGAAGGTTTCAAATCGGGTAAAGGTTAGAATTTGGATTAGGTATAGGTTACGGTAAGGGTTAAAGTTACAGGACTACAACTTTTTTTGGTTGGTCACCTTACCTTTATTGGTCACCTTACCCAATTTGATCTATGTCTCTGGTAGATAGCTCTGTCTGGTGCACATGCTAATGCGTTAGCATTGTAGGCGATTAGCAATGTCTTGAGCATGAAGATAAACCTTTTAGTAAACCAAAGTTTTCATTGTTTTATTTTTATTCCATGGCCTGTAGATTCATAACTTCTGAAACAAAATCTCTTCATCATTAGTGAAGTCCATTACGGATAAACAGCGCAAAAAAATTTAGCTTTCTGGCTAACTTTGATCACTTAGCGTTACTCTCAAAGTCTCGCACAAGAGGGACTTTCTGCCAATGAAAGTGCAAAATTTATCTCTATTTTACCACTAAATAATTTGAATGACACGCATTTAGACACGTCATTAAAATTAACTAACTATTAACTGCTACAAGTTTTAATTTGATCATTTTTAGCATTTCAGCTTTTTATGCTAGTCGCCTATGATTACTCAACATGTTAAAGTGTTAACATACATCTACTGGAGACACAACGATGATTTTGGTGCCAATCCTCTCATTACATGGGTAAGGTGAACAATAGGCCATATTGGGTAAGATGACCAATGGATCAAATTCCCCAAAAAGTCAGTGTAGTCCTTTCAGGGTTACTTAAGGACTAGGATTTGGGATTAGAGTTAAAATTGGAATTTGGATTCGGTTTAAATTAGGCGTTAGAGAAGGAATATAGTCAATGAAGGCCCTCACAAGCATAGTCATACAAACGTGTGTGTGTGTGTGTGTGGGGGGGGGGGGATCTGTAATCCTCCAGTGTCAACAGCCGTCCCGTGGCAGCGATGAGGCCAGCCTTAATTGCGTTGACGCCGGTACAAATCCCGCGCTGTCTCGGCATAGCCTCGCACCCCCCCGAGGCACCTAACAAACCCTGAAGGGGGCTCCTAAAAGACGCCATTCAAACTTTACTTTCGCCCCATTACCCCCCTCACACAACCACCCACCCACGCACGAAACCCTCACGACACCCAGGCCGAAGCCCAGAACCCCTCCTCAAATTTCCTCCCGGTCCGGTCGCGGGGGTCGTTTTTTTTTTTCGGTCGAAGTCGGCAGGATTGAAAAATCATAGTGGCAGCGGAGACGTTCCAGTGCTCTGATGTTGCTGTGTGAGCGATGGCGCTTAAATTGGGTCACAGCGACTAATGGACGCCATGCTGGGAGTGCCATTAAGAGGAAATAAACCTATGTGGACATATTTATTAAGCAATTTGCATCTCGGGCCATGGAACATCTATTAGAGGCTAATCAGGGCGGCCTGTTGGCTGAAATAGAGGCTCAGGTGGAATATCATCCCCATGTTATCCTTCTGAACACCGACAGTGGTTTAATTCAATCCCAAAAAATGTAATCAAATGTAATCAAAGTAAGAGAAAAAGTAATTCACGCGCAAAAATTGTGGCATCCGTCGTTAATCTCTACGTTTACCTATCCCACAACAAAAGAACCAAACTATAGTTATCATTACAGAACCCAGGAGTTGAAAGAGAGAAATATATATTTTGAGGATACAGTTTTCAAGGCACGGGATAGACTTCGATCCCTCTTTTTAGTTAACTTGGACGCTTACTTTAATTATTTTGTACGCACAAGTTCATAGTTCATGCAAATTCTTGTTGCTGAAATTTGATCATGTGTATGGGTTTTTTTTTTTGTTGATTTTTGGCCTTGATTTCGCTTATTCAGCATCTGATTTCGCCCCCTTTCCATAAGTGGTTGAATTTACTTGACTGCATTGATTTATTTGGTTTAATTTTTTTTGTACGTTTTTTTTAGTTGAATCAGGCTTATGATATGGTAAAATGAATAGATGAGAGGCATTACCTACTGACAGTGTTTGCAATGCAAGGTGTTCTGATTAGTATGAAACTGAAATATTTTATGAAATATGCAGACTTGGAGGGATTTATAGACTTTATAGACTTTATATACCTCAGACTTATGAAGATGTAGACCTCTCAACACCAAGTCTCAGAAAAGAGGTTGGTGTGTTTTTTGTTGCTATTTTTACCTTTGTATGCAACTTGAGCACACATTCTACACATATATATATATATAGCATGTCTTACCCACTAGTTAATACTTTATTACCACCCAATACATGTCTTCCCTATAGGAAGAACACTGCCAGCTCTGTACATCACACTTGACTCCAAGCCTTTCATATGGATGGTTTCTCTCTGTAGCTGTCTCCTGACACAATACTCGCCCCCCCCCTCCCTTCCACCACTTCAGACCCACATATGTGTGGCATTGCTGGGAGGTGGGGGGGGGGGGGGGGGGTCAGTCCTGGGGGAGCCCCGGCCCTGTTTTGTTCCCCTGGATGTCTGGAAGTGGCGACAGGGTCCGGCTGGTAGACTGGCCCCAGGCGGCGCTCCCTCCGACCAGGGCCTGAGTGCTGTAGCTGGGGGGTGGGGGGGGGTGGGGGGGAGGCGCGCTCGCTCAGCGAACACCGAGGGCCGGTGGGGGAGCCCGGGGCGACGTCCCACACCAGGAGCCCACAGAACAAATGTTGCGGTAAGGCTCTCTGTGGGTTCAGCAACATCAGAGCTGCGGTCAGCCGGAGAACAGATCCTGTGTGACTTTTCTCTTTGTCTTCTGTGGGGCTTGAGTTCCTTTTATTCTATTTTATTCTTTTTTTTTATTTTTTTTTATTCATCTGTGGAAAGTTGACAGACCTCCATGCTCCTCTCTTCTAGAAACACCCTGCTTCACATTCATACAGTTCCACACATTCACACTGGGAGCTGCCCAGTATAAAACCAATATGAAATATGTGATATGCAGCTGCAAAGAAACTGCATGTCATATATTTTTTTATATCTGGGGCAGCAGGGTGTCCTAGTGGTTCAAACCCCTGACCTCTGACCTCTAACCTCTAACCTCCATGTGGAGGGGGGGGCAACAGAAAACACTATTTCCCTTGAAGTGCTTGAAGTGCACTTACAAAAGGTTCTTATATCCAGCCTTAAAAGCTTTTTTTCAAAAATAAAGGTTCTATCATAATTATGTGAATGGCACTGAATTGACTGAATGGAAAGTGAAGTGGCCCAAACCCTGAGTAAAAAGACTGACCTCCCTGTGGAATATATAGAGTATCACATTATTATTACTTTTTTTTTTTTTTTATCCATTTTTCTTAGAGTCACATGATCTAAAATCATTTTTTGAATCACAATTGCTTTCTAACTGACCCACATTACCCTTATTAGTGTATAACACAATATTAAAAAAATAACATATGAAGACATCAGACTGAATGTGATGTTGCCTCATTTCCTCAATCGCTACATATTTCACAAAGAGATAAACAACAGCTAACGACTCCAAAGAAGCAATCCGAGAGAGAAAAGTTTAATATCTGCGTTCGGGAAACTGTTAACAGCAGCTTCGCGGGGCCGCGCTCTCTGCC
>NW_027280373.1:57500-61622 GCF_046629955.1 Centroberyx affinis
GTAGCAGTAGTGGTAGTATTACTGTCTGTCAAACTCTTTATGGGTACATTTTGATATCAACAAAACACAACTGACTATTACTATTTCTAATGGGATTATATTTATTTCCCCTGTATTAGAAGTAAGCTATATTGCTCAGTAAAAGAGGGTGATGTAGGCCTAATATTCAGTTTTTTTCTTATTCTGCTTTATTCATGGCAACAGGGAGACTCAATCACACTGTTCACACAAACAGCTTAGCCTGAATTAGACCTTAACCAGAAATACCAGTAGCCAGGTTACTCTGGTATGGAAACATAACCACTGTCTAGCAAATCCCATCAAATCATCTGTACATTGTTAATAGCGGTAATTATAAGTTATAAAGAGGCACCTTTGCCTTATCAAATTATCCAGGCTGTGGACTGTGTTTAATACGCAAAAAATTACAACGGCTGTAGTTTTACAAGAGCAATTACAGCGTATGTTATTGTTTTACAACACCTACTCTCATAGACCCCTGAAGTCAATGTCTTGGGACTCATGTAACCCTGAACTGCGCGTGTATGTGTGTGTGTGTGTGTGTGTGTGTGGGCGGGTGAGAATTTTTACGAAGTGTTTTACCATGATGTATGTAAAAGGCGTAACATGCCCCGCGTGTGAGCCACAAGTGTGCACGCATCCACTGGATTATCACCACTCCTCGGTCCGTTTAACGAGCGCTCCCGTTCACCCACGGAACGGAAGCAGCAGGCCTCTCTCCAGCTGACCTCCACTCTTCCCGCCGCCGCAGACGAGAGAGGCAGCGGACCGGGAGGAAGATGGATTTGAATAACGACTTTTAAATATGTCTTACTGGTGGATGCACACTTAAAGCTGCTCTGAGCGAAAGATTTTTTTACGTGGGAATTTAAGTTTGGGGGTTCGGAAGCAGAAACGCCATAAAAGAATCTTTGTTTCTTCCTTGTGATCCTTGTGATCTTGTCCTCCTCTTCACTCTTCACTCCCTCTTCTCCTAGCCGGCAGTTATTATAGTTTAGTGATGATTTTTCACTGTCACTTGCCTCTTGGTGCCTCCTCTGTCTGGAGAGAGAGAGAGAGAGAGAGTGGTGGGGAATGCGGGTGCCTGTCATACCAAACCATTCGACATTCATTTGTAAGGGTTAAATATGGCTAATTGTAATCCAATTAATAACAGCCGCAATGATGGAGCACCTGCTTGTTATTTGAGGACCAGGACTGAAAAAATACACTTCAGTACACCCCAGTACACATCAGTACACCTCAAAATACGCCAGCACACCCCAGTACACATCGGTACACCTCAATAACCCCTATACATCCCAGCACACGTCAATACACCTCAGTATACCTCAACACACATCAATACACCTCAGTACACATCAGTACACCACATACACATTAATAGACCTCAATATACTTTAATACACCCCAGCACACATCAGTATACCTCAGTACACCCCAATACACCATAATATACCTTAGTATAACTCAGTATACCTCAATATACCTCAGTATATCTTAATACACCTCAATACACCTCAGCATACCTCAACGCACCTCAACATACCTCAATACACCTCAGCATACCTCAGTACACCTCCGTATACCTCAGTGTACCTCAGTATACCTCAATACACCCCAGCAAACCTCAATACACCTCAGCATACCTCTGTATACCTCAGTGTACCTCAGTATACCTCAATACACCCCAGCAAACCTCAATACACCTCAGTATACCGCAGTACACCCCAGCAAACCCCAGTACACCTCTGTATCCCTCAATACACCTCAGTATACCTCAATGTAACTCAGTGTACCTCAGTACACCCCAGCAAACCTCAATACACCTCTGTATACCTCAGTACACCTCAGCATACCTCAATGTACCTCAGTACACCCCAGCAAACCTCAATACACCTCTGTATACCTCAATACACCTCAACATAGCTCAATACACCCTAGTAAACCTCAATACACCTCTGTATACCTCAATACACCTCAACATAGCTCAATACACCCTAGTAAACCTCAATACACCTCTGTATACCTCAATACACCTCAACATAGCTCAATACACCCTAGTAAACCTCAATACACCTCTGTATACCTCAATGTACCCCAGTACACCTCAGCATACCTCAATAAACCTCAGCATACCTCAATATACCCAAATACACCTCAGTATACCTCATTACACACCAATACACACCTCGAATGATGAAGAGAAGAGAATTGCTGCTCACCAATTACAATGAGAGCATTGATTTAACGTTGCCTGGGTCGAGGAAATAAGCAAGGAAGGAAGGTGTAGGCAAATCTCTCTCTCTCTCTCTCTCTCTCACACACACACACACACACACTCACTCACACCCACACCCATGAAACATACAAACACACACGCCCCTCCAGTCATATCAGTGATCTAAAATTTCCCTTACATTCCAATTTAATACAGCCTATCATCGCAGGGCAGCTTTATCTGCTGTGATATATACCGCAGGCTGAGAGAGAGAGAGAGAGAAAGAGAGAGAGAGTAAGTAAGGAGGGAGGAAAAGAGGACCACGGTGAACCTATTTGTGTTTATGGCTTTGCGGGGAAAGAGATAAATGACCTCCCGTTTTTATTTGGTTTTAATGAAGTAGGGATTGAGGGACTCCCCAGCATCCCCTTCTCTCTCTCCCCCTTGCCTGTCCTCCTCCTCCTCCTCCTCCTCCTCCTCCCTCCTCTTCAACCCTCATCCCCCCCCCGCGTTGCTTGTTTGTGACCTAGATGCGTGTCCGTTGCAAAAAAAAAAAAAAAAAAAAAAAAGGGACATCGGTCGGAAAAGCGCGCTCACCTCCCTCTCTCTCCCTCTCTCTCTCTCTCTCTCTCTCTCTCTCTCTCAGGTGTGAAGTGCGAAGTGGACGAGGGGGCGGAAGGGGATAACGGGCGTCGTCGACGTCTCGGGCCGGGCCTCGCGGGCTAAGAGGAGGTCCCTTGGGTGGGGGGTGGGGGGTGAAGGGGTGTGGTGGGGGGCCGGGGGGGGGGGGGGCCGAAAAACATTATGTTTGGCCACCGCATGTTTGCCGTACCAAACGGTCCACGCCGGCTCGCCGCTAATTGGACGCTCGGGCCCCCAATTAAGGCCACGGCTCAAAAGGCGACGGGGGAGAAAAACAAGGGGAGCACACACACACACACACACACACATGACACACACACACACACAAACACACACTCTTTCCTCCCTCCCATCCTTGCTTTCCGTGGGACTTCATTAAGAGCGTGGTGAAGGGCCTCCTGTGGGAGAAGGGACATGGACTCGCACACATGTAGATCACACGCACACACACACACACACACACACACACGCACGCATAAACACGTTAAGAGTAAGGGCGTCGACGCCACACACACTCACACGCGTCTCTGTGTACACACACCTCGGCAGTAGCGGCCCCGTGGCCCGGCGGGCTGCAGCGGGGACGCGGGAGCCGTTCGGATCGGCCCTTCGCTTTGCTCCGATTGGACGGTTGAAATTCATGAATCCGGTCCTTATGCATTTCATATGACATGGGTTTCTTTCTGCAGGGTGTGTGTGTGTGGGTGTGTGTTTGTATGTGTGGAGAGGGTTGAGAGAGAAAACAACGCAGTATAATGACTATATACTGGGTGCTGAATTTGCCATGTTGATGAAATTTCCTCTCTTTGACAACAAGTGTGTATTTATCCTCTCTCTTTCTCTCTCTCTCTCTCTCTCTCTCTGTCTCTCTCTCTCTCTGGAAGAATGTCAGACTTCATAAAGGATTTGGGTAACACTTTACAGTAAGGGTCACTAAGTTAAGGGTTAGTTAATGCTTAATAAGCATTAACTAACCCTTAATTAACAGTTAACTAATGTGTCTGGTAATCATTTACTAATGGTGTTCATGTTAACTAAGGCATTAATGTATACATTATTTAAGTCATCTTTATAAAATTAAATAATGTATAAATTAATACCTTAGTTAACATGAACACATTAGTAAATTACACATTAGTTGACTGTTAATTACCCTTGTTAAGCATGAGCTAACCCTTATTAAGCATTAACTAACCCTTATTAAGTGTTACCATTCATATATACATATATATCATATA
>NW_027280374.1:0-114956 GCF_046629955.1 Centroberyx affinis
CTCCTCTCCTCTGCTCCTCTCTTTCCTTCCTATCCTTCTCCTCCCCTCCTATCCTTTCCTCACCTCTTTTCTCACCCCATCTTCCTTTCGTCTCCTTCCCTCCTTTCTCTCTTCTCATCTTTTCTTACTGTCATCGCCTCCTTTCCTCCCTTGTTTTCCTATTCTCTCAACCTCTTCTGTCCTTTCCTATTCTCCCTCTCCTATTCTCCTTTCCTCACCTCTCTTCTATCTTCTCCTCCCCCCTTTCTCTCTTCTCATCTTTTCTTACTGTCATCACCTCCTTTCCTCCCTTGTTTTCCTATTCTCTCAACCTCTTCTCTCCTCTCCTTTCCTCTTCTCCTCCTCCCCTCTTTTCCTACCCCTTGCTCCTCTCTTCCTCTGCCTCTCTTCCTCCCCTCCTCCTCCTCCTCCTCCTCTCCTCCAGTTGTGCGACAGCGTACATCCTGCTGGCGGAGGAGGAGGCCACCACCATCATGGAGGCTGAGCGTTTGTTTAAACAGGCACTGAAGGCCGGAGAGAGCTGCTACCGCCGCAGCCAGCAGCTCCAGCACCACGGTACACAGTATGAAGCCCAGCACAGTGAGTACACACACACACACACACACACACACACACGCACACGCTAAGAACACTTCACCATGTCAACAATAAAATACAATAGCCTCAGCCTCCCATACACTTACATCCAAGGTAGAGTCGCTCTTGTTGTCTTTGTTGAACACACACTTCCCAAACACTTGAGCCAAACCTTCACCCCACACACACACACACACACACACACACACACACACACGTATAGACACACACGTATAGACACACACATGATGACACTTACAGACACAAAAAGACATGAAAACACATAAACATACACTCATGAAGGTACACACACAGGCACACACATAACACCATGTACAGACACAAAAAGACAAAACATACACACTATAACATGCATGCACACACAAACATACACACATTAAGACACACACACACACACACTCAGAGGTCTGTAGACTGTACAGTAGGTCAACACTGAACATTTCAGATGATGCAGTCACCCTTTGGGCCAATTGGTAACAAGTTACACAAAAAGCTCAAATTTAAATTTTCAAGTCTGTTATGGAGCAAATACATTTTCTAGGTCCCTTTGCTCTGTCTGGTAGTCTTTTCTTTTTTGAGACATTTGTGGTACACCAGATTGGCTGATTGTACAAATGATGCAGGCACCCTTTGGGCCAATCAGTAAATAGATGAAAAAAGGGAAAAACTGTTTCAAGAAACTCCAAATGGTGTAAAATTGAATATGGTGTGTACACTGATGGTCCTGGAGGCAAATTTGTTAAGCGAAGTTAGCTGGATATGTGTCTCTTTAAGTGGGATATGACTGATTGTTTTCACCTGTGACTATAGCGCCCCCCTTGGGCCAATGAGGGTAATTTTTAAAATGCCAGATTGAAGTAGGCAAATCTATCAATGATCAGCGGTGTCTGAGATATGGAATGTGACACACAGACAGACAGAGACTGATCCATAGTCTGAGCAATTTCATGGGGGGCAACAATTGAGGCTAGATGGCACGTGATTTGTATGTGTCAATTCATACCCTGTTTTGTGTGTGTGTGTGTGTGTGTGTGTGTGTGTGTGTGTGTGTGTGTCCACCAGGAAGGGACACCAACGTCTTGGTGTACATAAAGAGGAGACTGGCCATGCTCCAGAAAGCTCGGCCGCACACGAGAAGCAGTTAAAATGATGAGAGACGTAAGTACACAGCATGCCAGCAGAACACACACACACACACACACACACACACACACACACACACACACACACACACACACACACACACACCTGTTACATACTCTAAAAATTCTAACATGCTAATTTTTGTCTGGTTCTCTCTCTCTCTCCCCCTCTCTCTCTTCATCTACTCTGGTTTGCTGTCTATCTCCTCTTTCTCTCTTATTATATTCTCCTTTTCCTTCTGTTTTCTCTAGCCTGTCTATTCTCTCCATCATCATCTACTGTTTTGCTCTCTCTCTCCTCTTCCCCTCTCTGATCTCTTTAATTCTCCTTTGGAACCAGCCTCCTGCTGTTCCTCCTGTTTTGTCCTCATCTTCTTGTTTACATCTCTCTCTTGTTCCCAGTTCTCCTGTCCCCCCTCTTTCTCTCTCTCTCCCTCTCGCTCTCTCACTCACTCACTCACTCACACACCCCCCCCCCCCCACACACACACACACACACACACTTTTTTCAAACCCACTGACTTTCCTAAAGCTGATATAATATTGTGTATGTACTTCATCAGGATTAAGAAAATTGGGACAAATTTTTACCATTGACACCTGTACATCTGCAATCAACCAACCAATCAGTCAATATATATATATTATAGCACATTTCATACATAACAATGCATTTCACTTCACATAGAGTAAAACAAATGCAATTTAAAATAAATAAATATAAACAAAAGAAAAATAACAGGGCAAAAAGTAAAGTCTAGGTTTGTCTTGAGCTTTTTAAACAAAGCTCAAGCTCTGTGACAATATGAACTGTGTTTCATGTAAATGTTTCATGGGCCTCAGGGTCAAGTAAAACTGTGACATTCACTCAAATTTCCAGGTTTTAACTGGACAGTAGAGATTTTCTGTGTATAAACAGTTTTCTTGCTCCTAGATGCATTTATTAAACAGTGAGGTTGATGGTAAAAATGGATCCACTTGTTGTACTGCAAGGTGTTTTGGATAAAAGGCACATGTTTAAACTGCATAGTGATGACTGACCCGAAGCTGTGTGTGCTAACTGTGTATGTGTCGCCCCCTGTCCGGTATTACATGTAACAACAGTTGTGTGTTTTCCAGTTAATGAAGGAGTTCCCTCTCCTCAGTATGTTCAACATCCATGAGAACCTGCTGGAGTCACTACTAGAGCTCCAGAACTACGCCGACGTCCAGGCCGTTCTGGCCAAGTACGACGGTGAGGGACACACGTGCGCGCGCACACACACACACACACACACACACACACACACACACACACTGTTAAATTTGGGGTATTTCTTTGGCTCTTAGTCAAAGCAACTAAACAGCAACTGAACAGCAAGGGCTTCAGTGTCCTTTGACACTTCATTATTTGTCTGTATGGACACACAAGGATGACTAGGATGACTTGATACTGAAAAGCAGACACACACACACACACACACACACACACACACACACACACACACACACACACACACACACACACACACACACACACACACACACACACACATACACATGTACTCTACACACTAGTGTTGCACATGTCCTGGTACTGAAAAATTATGTTGGTACCTTATTTGAGAAACATACTATACTGCAGTGTTTCCACAGCTGGTTCTCTAGTTGTTTGTGTGTTTTATGTCATATTTACTGTTGTCAGCCGGCATAAAATTCACAAACATAAATCGTTTTAAAAATGTGTATTTTACCAGAAAAACATGGTTATTTATGATTTAAAATATGCTCTTTTTGGACTGGTACTGAAGATAGCATCTTGGCACTAACACACACGTACACACACAAACACACACATCTCTCAGTTAAATAATATGCAGACATTCATTTTTTTAATTTAGACTTTTTAAATTTAGACTGCATGTACAGTATAAAGGTGTTTGCATAACACACGAACACAAGCTGCTATCTGTTTATTCATCCATGTTGATGCTATTTGAAATGTCACAGCTTGTAGTCTTGGTGTTATATTTTCACTCCGGTGAAATCAGGCAGATAGACATAACTATTAGATAACTGAAAAATTATCCACAACTCGGCCAGCAAGCTGACACCCCCAAAGCTACGAAACCCAAACTTCAGCACCCCCTCCCACACACACACACACACACACACCTTTCTATCTCCTATGACTGTAATTACAAACTTGCGGTTCGTTCACTAAACATCCCCCCTCCCCCCTCTGTCCTCCTCTGTCTGCTTTGTGTCTCCTCAACAGATATTAGCTTACCCAAATCCGCAACAATATGCTACACAGCAGCCTTGCTCAAAGCCAGGGCGGTATCGGACAAGTGAGTATCGCTTTTCATCTGCTACAATGCTTACCGGGGGCCTGGCATACCTGCTGTTTAAAATAGACGTGAAAATAGCCTGGGGGTTGTATTTTGTGCGTATGAGAGAATGGGGCTGAGCGATGGTGTTGTATCAGCGGGTTAGGAGTAATTGTGCTCTTTGTGAACGGGGCTCCCTAGAGGGTTTATGAGTGTTATTGTGAGAAGTGTCTGTTTATGTCTGTCGGCGGTGTGTGTGTGGTTATTTATGACCGCCGAAACAAACATACATCCACGCTGTTGATACACAGATATTACCTTAGAAATGATCAAGTCTCTTACCCTTTCGTTTTCACTCACTGTCACTTATACTAGGGCTGGGCGATATGGACAAAATCAAATATCACAATATTTTTGACCAAATACCTCGATATCGATATTGCGACAATATTGTAGGGATGACTATTGGTGCTTTCACAAAATATTTACACAATGAGATTTTTGATAAATAATCATCAGTAATGTGGATATAATGACTAAGTGGGTAAAAGCAAATAATAGAACAGCTAGAACAGTCTGGTAAGTTCAGAAAATGACATCACTTTACTGTAATGCAGCCTTTAAAACCAGGAAAAGAAAACACTTATGCCATATCACGATATTACGATATCCAAAATCTAAGACGATAACTAGTCTCATATCACAATATCGATATAATATCGATATATTGCCCAGCCCTAACTTATACACACACACACACACACACACACACACAGTCTTGTATTACTATGCTTATGAGTATCTGCTGTTGACTATTTTTCCTCTATAAGCCTTTACCCTTCACCAGTACATGCTTTACCTCAAAGGAAAATCCACCCTAAAACAGTTTAACACAGCTATTGCTCTGGCTATTGCTCTGGCCCTCGCAAGTATAGTAATACAAGTATACTCAGACACACACTTGTTGTATTTCTGTGCATCACACACACACACACACACACACACACACACACACACACACACACACACACACAGTCTTGTATTACTATGCTTGTGAGTATCTGCTGTTGACTATTTTTCCTCTATAAGCCTTTACCCTTCACCAGTACATGCTTTACCTCAAAGGAAAATCCACCCTAAAACAGTTTAACACTTGTTTAAAAAAACAGCTATTGGTGATGTACCTCCTGCTCTGGCCCTCAGTATACTCAGACACACACTTGTTGTATTTCTGAGCAACACACACACACACACACACACACACACTCCCATTCCATTTTAGGCAGTGATGACTGAGCAGGTATGGCTTCAGTTTCTTTGTGCAGCGTGATGGAAGTTTGAGTGGTGTGGTTTCAAAATCGCTTTAATCACCAAGTGACACGCAATGCTGAGTCAGACCTGAGACTGACCTGAGACTTACGTGTGTGTGTGTGTGTGTGTGTGTGTGTGCAGGTTCTCTCCAGAGGCAGCGTCCAGGCGAGGGCTGAGTACAGCAGAGATGAACGCAGTAGAAGCCATCCACAGAGCGGTGGAGTTCAACCCCCACGTCCCCAAAGTAAGACTCACAGGCCGGGTTTCCACCAGCCGCTAGAGGGGCTTCTGGTGCCTCCAGCCTCCCTCTGGTGTCATTATGGACTCATCCTCCTCCACCAGCTGCTTTTTTTTTGGGGGGCACTTTCACCTCTACTGGACAGATGAAAGTAGAGAGAGATAGGAAAGACTGGGAGAGAGAGGGGGGGGGGGGATGACGTGACAAAGATCCGAAAGATCCTCCACTGGGACGCCCCCAGTTCAGTCATCAGTAAAGTCACACAAAACCTAAACCTAGCATGGGCAAACTTTTAACAAAATAAGGAACAATCTGGCTCAGTGGAAAGTAGAACAACACTGAAACATCTCAACAAGCGTCCAGCTGTTCCTTCAAGTGAGGAAGAAGGAAGGCCGAGCCAAAAGAGAAGTGACAGAAGCCGAACTGTCCTCACTGCCAACATGATTGCTAAAGATATGCAACTGATCATACTGCAGGGAGCAGAAAGTGATGTGATTTTTTTTTTTCATCCTTTGTAAATTGTGGCACACATCAAATATCTAAATATTTGCTCAGACCGCGCAGTGAAAAATCGACCATCGCTTGTGTTATTCTCTGTGTTTACTGGAAGCAGAAAATGCTGTAATGCAGCATGTAACACACCACCAATACATGTGCGAAATCTATGTGCATTAACCCAATGGCTCTCAACCTGGGGTCCGGGGACCACCAGGGGTCCTTGAGGGGGTTCCAGGGGGTCCCCAGCAAATTGATGAATTGTTAACTTCACCATTATTTCATTTACAAGAAGTTAACACAATTAGACAATGTAGAAGAATTATTATTTTGATCATACTTTCACTGTTATCTCTCCTCCTACAATACATATAGTCATGGAATTCTGGACAAAATCATATCTAACAATAAAAATATTCTCAGATTTGGGTCCAAGAGACAAAATCTCATCAAATGGCGGTCCGTGGCCCTAATGTGGACTAAATTAGGGGTCCTTGATATGAAAAAGGTTGAGAATCACTGCATTAACCGTTACACAGATTATGACCTGACTCTGATTACAATAATGAGACTGAAGCGTTTACATGACATTTGCTGCAGATGCAATACAGTCTTTCCTGGCTCTCTCTACTTTCAACTGTCTAATGAAGCCAAAAAATGCCCAAAAATCTGGTTAAAATCAGATTATTAGTACCCAATTAGAACAGTTTGTTTTCAGATACTGTTCGAGTCTCTCTTGGCTCGACTAAGATGCCTGACTGATCTGTGTTACCTGGAATTAAGTTTCATTTGCTGTTTGTGTGAAATCCAGAGACTAAACCTTCTTCATCTCCTTTTCTCCCTCTCTCTCCGTTCTCTTTTTGTCTCTCTATCTGTCTCTCTCTCTTTTTTCTCTGTATCTCCCACTATCTCCCCCCATCCCTTTCTCTCTCTCCCTTTCTCTCTCCTCCTCTCTCTCTCTATGAATCCCCCCCACCTCCCTCCTCCCATCAGTATCTGTTGGAGATGAAGAGTCTGATTCTTCCTCCAGAACACATCCTGAAGCGAGGCGACAGCGAGGCCATCGCCTACGCCTTCTTCCACCTGCAGCACTGGAAGAGGGTGGAGGGGGCGCTCAACCTGCTGCACTGCACCTGGGAGGGCAGTGAGTACACACACACACACACACACACACACACACACACACACACACACACACACACTTGGCATTAGGTAGCGTTCAAGAGTTTGATTCCAAATTAAAATATCCACCACTTTAATAACGTGACTCTTACTAAATGAAAATAAAACTCACTTTTGAATAATATTGAAGTTATCAGCTGCCTGGAGCTGTTTATTAAAATCAGTAACAACATCAAAGAAGTTTGTCTTGATCATGTAAACTAAGTACTGTGTGTGTGTGTGTGTGTGTGTGTGTGTGTGTGTGTGTGTGTGTGTGTGTGTGTGTAGCATTCAGAATGATCCCGTACCCTCTGGAGAAGGGTCATCTGTTCTACCCCTACCCCATCTGCACAGAGACCGCCGACAGAGAGCTGCTACCCAGTAAGAGACGCCCTGACACACACACATACGCACACACACACACACACACACACACACATACTGTACATAGACATACATGCACATTTATGCCAGTCCCTCCAGGACTTTGCAAAGGTTTTTTGTGGTTATTGTAACCAACATTTTGCAAAATTCTGGGTTTTCAAAAAATCCATAAATAAATAAAATATTATTACAGACTTGTAAAGTGTTTTTTGCAGTAAAACTGCAATAATTGATAATAATCATTTTCTGGGCTCAAAGATACAACAAAGGAAAATACTGTGCTTGGATTTGAATAAATAAACCTTCAATTCAGCATCAGCACAGAAAACACCAAATAAAATCAGTACATCTGAATACATTTCATGATTATAAGATTGTGTAGATTCATTTAAAAAGTTCCCATTCCTGTTTGAAGTGACATCGTCTTCCTCTGACTGACAGGATGCAGAGCAAAGGTTCGGGGTAAATGGGAACTGTTGTAATGCAGGTTAAATGAAAAATGCAAAAATGTGCACTCAACCTCTTCCACCTGTAGACTGAATAAAATTACAACCATTATTATTATAAATATTATTATTATTCCACCTGTTGGGAGACTAAAACTCCTACTCACTGAATCCTCCTCCATCGCCTCCGCTGTAAAGCTCCACTGCTGAGTCATGAGGTTTTGCAGGCAGTAGACAGTGTGTTGACGTTGGTTTGATTTTATCCATTTTCAGCAACAAGTGTGTGATGATTGTCCACAATCACATGCAAAGTGTTGATTTGACCATTTTCATGCAGAGAAATGGCAGTCATTTTAAAAGCTCTCGCAAATATTGTGGGGTTTGATTGAATTGTCAGTAATTGTTGCGATCTCAAAATCCCAGATTCCTGGAGGGAGAGCAGAGCGTTTGTGTGTGGATGTAGAGTGTGTGTGTGTGTGAGTGAGTGTGTGTGTGTGTGTGTCGTCCCACTGTCTGCTCAGCAGCTTATCTGTCCTCACACACAAACCTTCACTTGATTAAGTTGGCTTCCAGCCACCTGCAGCAGCATACTGGCACTGTGTGTGTGTGTGTGTGTGTGTAGGCTTCAGGGTGCATATATGTTTGTGTGTGTGTGTAGGCTTCAGGGTGCTTTTTTTTTTTGTGTTTGTGTGTGTGTGTAGGCTTCAGGGTGTGTATATATGTTTGTGTGTGTGTGTGTATAGGCCTCAGGGTGTATATACGTTTGTGTGTGTGTTAGGCTTCAGGGTGTATATATGTTTGTGTGTGTGTGTGTGTGTGTGTGTGTGTGTGTGTGTAGGCTTCAGGGTGTATATACAGTGTGTGTGTGTAATCCTTTTCCAGCAGTGTTTTAATTGACTGTCTGTCTGAAAATGATTTGACTCTTTCCTGAAACATTTTGCAACAGTTTATTCATCAATGAAGAAGAGAATTGTTATTTACGTATTTCTGAAACGACACAAATGGGGTTTAAGACACCAAAGCTGCAGTAGTGTGTTTTTGTTTTTTTTTCCATGACAGGAGCAATATGGCTCACATACATTTCATATATGGGAGAGCCTGTTCACTATAGAGAGCTGTCTGTGTGTAGTAACCTGATCAGACATGCCTGTGTGACAGCCTGCTGTTTACATACGACCTTCACACAGCAGCTTAAACCCCTTTACTCAGCAGGGGAACAGTTTACATGTTGAGGTTGCATGTAAACTAGGCCTGCCTCTAGTTTATTTAAAGTTTTTATTCCCTGCTGATTATTAGGCTTTTTTTGAGTATATGTAATCAGAAAACACTGAAATGAGACATAAAATACCTGTAAGCAGGGTGGGGAATGATCACCAATCATCGTTTACTTTTTTCCCCCCTATTGTACAGATCATAGTTGGCTGGTAGTAAAACTGGCTGGTCAACTTTGGGATCCATTTTTTTGTGTCTGGTGGATAGAGCTGAAAAATTAATCGGAAAAAAAAATTGCGATATGAACTTACACAATTTCCAAATCACAGAGGTTGCAGTTAATTGCTTAAGAGAGAGTTTAGTCCAAAATGGATCTCTGAACAAGGTGTTTTAGAGCTGCAGGTGATCTTTGGTCCATGAATCAAATACAGTATTGGTGAAAACCTTTCATCACACTCAAACTCAGTAAATCCTGCACACTGACATCTTTTTTTTTTTTTTTTTTTTTACAAAATCACTTTTCTTCTTAACATGTTCTAAAAAATTCATGACATCATCATAATCACAGTTAGATTTTTTTTGTCAATATCGTTCAGTGGATGAATAAGTTATTTTCTTGTCCTGTATGCAGGACTCTGAAGGGTCAGAGGTCAGGCTACTTTAAATTCAGGAGGTAGATTTTCTTCCAAAATGTGAAAATATTCTCCTATGAAAACATTATTATGACCAGTAAAGTAGGAATAGTACCTGACAGGGCGTTATTCACTGTGACTATGGGTACTATGGAGAGTGCCCATAATCATAGTAAACTGTCATCTAGAGTATTTTGGCTTATATAAACAGATACAAACTGTCTCCAAAGTAGATTCCATAAATGAAAATAAATTTTAAAAAACGGGAGAAAAGGAGAAGAATCATTAACCAGCTCTGTGGACAGCACAAGAGTTGACAAAGCAACCAGCGAAGGACATTTTGAAATGTATGTGGTTTAAAATATTTTGCACTAAACTAAAACTCTTTTTGTGTGTGTGTGTGTGTGTGTGTGTGTGTGTGTGTGTGTGTGTGTGTGTGTGCGCGTGTCCGTCCCTGTCCCACGTGGAAGCAGTGTTTCACGAGGTGTCGGTCTACCCGAAGAAGGAGCTGCCCTTCTTCATCCTGTTCACGGCCGGTCTCTGCTCCTTCACCGCCATGCTGGCTCTGCTCACACACCAGTTCCCCGAACTCATGGGAGTCTTCGCTAAAGCTGTGAGTACACACACGCACACACACACACACACACACACACAGACACAGACACACACACACACTCCCTGAGCTGAAGGAGTCTTTCCTAAAGCTGTGAGATAAACAGCTATACATGTGGTAGCACCTGAACACACCAGGGTAACAAATTCACTTTTTCTTTGTTTTCAGAGGGCATTCATTTGATCTTGGTCTCAACTATAAATAATACATTTACATTTTGCGTGTTGGCAAATAAACACTCAATTTGTCCCTCTAGGATTTGTTTTGACTTGTTTCTCACTGCTGGAACCTGTCAGCAGGCCTTCCAGAAGACTCTCTGTCCCCCGCCGGTCTGTCTTCTAGCCCTCAAATGTTGAGTTTTTCACCAAATTGGATTTTCTATGTTTTGTTGCTGCAGGTCAGCTTTTTGTTCTGCTGGCTGCGTGGTGCCAGCAGTTTCTACCGCTTCAAGCTGTTGTTTTCTGATTTAAAAAAAACAAAAACGTTCCAGTTTTCTCCTCCAGAACACACTGGAAAGAAACCCCCGGCCACAGGCTCCCATCACTCACCTACTGTGGCCCACAGGGGACAGTAGTCATGTTTACATGTGAACATTTGACAAGTCAACAAATAAAATGTGAGCTGGGTGAAATGCAACATGGGTATTTCCTTATTTTGAGGCTTTTATGCCATACACATTCACCCAGAAGAGACTGTAGATGAATACAGACATAGCTCTCTCTCTGGACCCTCCAGGTGCTTCACCTTCATCTTATCACTGTTTGACTCCAGCTGTTCTGTGTGTTTATCAGATTCTGTCACATCTGTTTTCCACAACCAGCACTATTGGTTGAAACGTTGTTGAAGAGAAAACTCAAAAGCCATCTCTTCTAGAATCTTCCACTGAATGAATTTCCCCTCTACTGGCTGTGCCTAATTTTTGGTGATTTAGGAAATGACGCTTCTGCTGTTGCACTAACTGCAAGAGCATCAGCTACACTAACTGCAGCTGTAAGAGCCACATCATCAGGATGGGTCAGACCCAGTCTGTCTTCACAGGCCCTGAACTGCTCTAACAATCTGACTATATGTAGAAACTGATGATCTGCTGTAATAGCTTCTGTATAATGTGATAACTTGTCAAAATGTAATAACATGTCCCTCTATATAATTTGAACATGTAATAAAACTGCTAATGTAATATATTGCTGGATAATGTAATAACATCACATTATTACATTAACCAGTGACTATCACTTCACTCAACATGCTTTTTTACATTATTAGTCAATATCACATCAGTTAAAAATGTATTATATTATGCAACAATGTATTACATGTTAAACCTATATATAACCTGTATATATTATTACATTTTGACAAGTTACTACATTATCTAGCAGCTGTTATATTATCAGTTCCTACAGAAAACAGTGTAAAGTCTTGTGTGAACTTAGTGAAATGGTTCATTTCCTCCCCGAGTCCCAATACAAACCGGGCAGAGAAGCCACGTCCCGCCACAGACCGTCCCGCCACACTCCGTCCCACCTCCATAGCAGCCACCGGAGGGCGCTCTCCAAACCACCCCCCTCTCCCTCCCCCCTCCCTCCCTCCCCGCGGCGCTCTGCCACGCCCCTGGAATGTGGGTGAGCTCATCTCTCTCCCCCTGATGTGACACTATCAGCAGATACCATCTCCCTGCTGCGGGGGGGCGAGGAGCACCGGGCCGGGGTGTTTTGGTTGGAGCACTGGAGCGCTGCAGAGAGCTGTTGGCACACACACACACACACACACACATACACACACACACACACACACACACACACACTTTCTCACTCTATCTCCATTGCAACAGTGAAGACAGGCCCATGCTCTCTAGGCGGCTCTACATTCATACTGTAGGTATTCAGCTGACTCTCTCATCCAGAGAGACTTAGAGATAATGTGACTATCTCCAATAAGGCAACAGTCTGATTAAGATGTTTATATGATTCCATAATTTGACAGCTAACCATAATAATCCCGTTTACATGAGTGAAGTACTTATTTTAATTATCTAGTGAAAAATGTGCGAATTTGAGTTTTGTTGCTAAAGAAATATCTTGTTTCCTGTCCTGTCAAATTTGAACAAAACGTTGACAGTCATGATTCTGCATTATCCATTCAAAGTAAACTGTAACAAGCCTTTTGGAAGTAGGTGAGATTTTCGACTGACTGAGACTTTACAGTTGATGTCTGTCATGATATTCACGTCTTGCAACACACGTAACTCCAAAAGTGTGTAGCTCCTGCCGCCCGCCATCTTGGTCCAGCTCAGTCCAGACTGCACTTCCCTTCATAACACCATGAGCTGTGCAACTTGACCACAGTTCAAGAAATGCAGTTAAGGTGTTTTACATGTCTGGAGTCTATTAATGCAAATTAAATCTGATCACTTCACATACAGTATGTTACTGTGATGTTACTGCGATTATTTACTTCAAACTAAGATCATAATCACACTAATATAATCAGAGTATGGTGCATGCTCTGCCTCACTCACATTATTTCCTTAATCACAGTTTTTAATGTACATGTAAACGCAGCCACTCATTGGCTGTTGCAGGGATCAAGCTTGTGTTCTTCAGGTTACGGGACGCAGCGGCCCACCCTGCCTGCCGCCCGCCTGCTTCAGATACATGGGACACACACACACTTCCCTCCTTTGAAGTCCTGTTTGAAGTTGGAGGAGAGATGTGTGATAGGATGAGGCAGAAGTCAGCAATAACACTTCAGCAGACTCCTCTCTGTCCTCTAACCCTGCCCGGGCTTTTATCTGCCATCTGACAGAGTGGAAACCTCCATGACCTGCCGTCGCTCTGGAGGAGCCCCTATCCCCCCCGCTCCCACACACAACCCCCCCCACCCCCCCGCTGCCTGTTGCCAAAACAGCGACCCGAGGACGAGGCCTGACAGCCTGCTGTACTCACAGGCTCGGCTCCTACAGTCAGGGACAAACTGGAAATGTATATGGAATGGAAAAATGTGTGTTTCCTATTCCTGGAAAAAATAATGATGAATATGATGCAGTGGCCTGAATGGTTTAGAGATTCTGTGGAAATGAATTGTTTATTTAGAGGAAAGATGTGGGAGGCAGGGTCGCACAAACATTTGTTTATAATCCTGTAAAATGATTTCAGTCTCCAGAATTAATCCTAGAACATTAGCATTTGATTGTTGATATAAGATGCAGTAAAATAATTTTATTTCTCAAATCACCCACTAAGGTAGGACTAACAACTCATCACATCTAGTAAAATGATCAGGATTATCATGTTACCCATAATGCTGCAGGCCTCATGGGACGTTCAGGTTCAAACCAGCTAATTAAACATTGGAACAAAGACAGCAGCCAACATCGGTCATGGAAACGTTGCTGCGCTGCATGTCATGAACAGTCATGGAAAAGTCATGGGATTTGGTTTGGAAAACTGTAGAACACGGGAACACGTCAGTGGAAAACCAACCAGATCACAGAGATTGTTCTGTTTGAAGAGCGACAGTAAAGAATACAGTGAGCAGGACTGGATGGCAGCTGTGTGTGTGTGACTGTTTTTCTAATGCTCTCTCTCTCTCTCTGTCTCTCCAGTTCCTCAGCACGCTGTTTGCTCCTCTGAACTTCATCATGGAGAAGGTGGAGAGCATCCTGCCATCCAGCCTCTGGCACCAACTCACCCGCATCTAACCAGACCGGACCAGGACCAGGAGCAGGAGCAGGAGCAGGACCAGAGGCGGACCTCCATCCAGACAGAAACCGCTGAACTGAAACCCGGACCGCTGCGTTAGACCGGACTGACACACCTTTGTGCCAAGCTCACCGAGTTCAAACCAAACCTGCCGGACAGAGAGGAGACGGCTGGTGGAGGAGAGGAGAGGAGGGGAGGAGGCAGAAGAAGAAGAAGGAAAAAAAAAGGCAAAACAATGGAATTCGGAATTGGTTTTGACTTTATTTGATATGTTTGCATTTTTGGGTTTTCAATCATGTAAAGCCGTTTTTTGTTGTACAAAAAGAGGTGATCAATTGCCATCATTAAAAAAGTGAAAAGACAAAAAAATACAATAAAGGACTTTTTGTGTATTGCTGCAAGCCAGCTTCTTCCGCCATTTTGATTGAGACGTGAGATCAGTTTGACTGCACCGCCACTCCAGCAGGCGGCCTCCCGTCACCTGGAGGTCCTGCTCTGTTCTACGGGCCAGTTGGCTGGGGAAGGAGGGAAGGAGGGAAAATGGCCGTGTTGAATTTTGGAATCCAGCAGCCACTATGGCCAGTGGGCAAAACACCTTAGTAGGTCCTTGTGTTTCCATCAGGTTGACTGCTCAGCTGAGCAGAACTTTGCTCCTCCTCTAACTCCTGCCTGTTTTCATCCCCAAACAAAGTCTCAGGGTCCTTTTGGACCTTGGTCTCTTGCATACCTGTAGTACTTGGACCCACAGACAATACTGGCTCCTGAGTCAGCTGTCTTGCTGCTAACAATCCAAATGGGGTTTGTCAAAATATTTCCAAAAAAGCCATTTGTGGCTCCACGGGGAGTTGAGTTTGTACATGAATTAAAATTAGCTTTGATTTCATGACTCAGTTCCTCCACTACACAACTTTCACTAATCAGGAAATCACTGAACTATTTTTCTCTGCCGCAGCACAGACCGCTGTGGGGTGAAAGGCAGTTCCTGGCGGAGTGATCTAGTTCTGGACGGTCAGGTCAGATTGTAAACAGTAGAGTTTGGTAGAAGATCCGCTGAGTGGAAACGGTGCGATGCTGCTGCTTTCCGGGCTGCATCATTTTCACAGACTGGATTTTTGGAGATATTTTGACAAACAGTTTGGACTCATTGTTGCAGCAAGAGGCAACGGAGCTCACTGTTTCAACTGACAGCCGACTGGGAGCCAATATTGTCTATGGATCCAAAAACTACAAGTATGAAGAGACTAAATATATATATCGTAGCTGGATCATAAGGTTTTCAGATGACCCGAGTCCCTCTGTCACTCATCTAACAGCACTAAACAGATGCTTGTGTGAAGAGTCGGTCATGATGCCCTTTTGTTAAAATGTGAAATCTTTTTAAATTCTAGCACTGAGCGGTGAAAACGGGAAAATGGAAACATCCTGGTGTGATCAGGAGGGTGACACATGACATAAAGGGTGACTAAATACTGTCCTGTGATTGGCTCGCACGACAGGGGGAAGTGAAGAGCGTTCATTGCCATTGGTTACAGTTAATGGTTCCATACACTATACATCTAATCTTCTTTTAAATTACATCAGAACATATTTACAGATACAGATAAAGCCCCGTCCGGCTCCACAGGAACCCGCCACACAACTTCTCCATTCAGTTTTTTTTTTGTGTTGGTACGTTGTAGTTGGATGTTGGATGTAGTATGTGATGTATTTTTAATTCGGCTATCTTGGGGAATAATATTGCAATAGATTTTCCGCATGAATCATTCAAATCACTGTACAGAGTTACATTACACATCACATTACTCCGTCCGGACAGGGCTTTAGAATACATTTCAGATAAAACATTTTTACACTCAGGAGTAAATAAATACAATGGAAAGAGAAGAAATGATTCAGGATTTACACCTTCGGACCACACAGGAGGACGGGATCCTTTACGAGCTTCATCAGCCAACATGCTGAGTAGCTGGAATAGTGAAAAGTTTACTGTTTTAATTACTTTATTCAAATGTCTATTGACTGAGTTGTGATAGATAAACATCACATCTCATCTCATTCAAATCTCTGTCTAGGCTGCTGTCTTCATCATGTCTAACTTCCAGACTTGAGGAGCTGTTGTTTGTGTGGAAGCTTCAGTCGAGCGACTTCATGAAGCGTCAGTGAGTGTGTTTACATGCAGTTTTCTGAATAAGGTTAAGGTTGGGATAAGCTGTCTACAAAAGTGCTCTTAAAATAGAAGTTACCCAAGAAGAAATATTAGGAAGTTCTTAAAAATTTCCCAAATGTTTTCTTAATATTAGTCATGTTTCTTATGAACTTCTCTTGGTTTCTTCCTTTTCAAATACAATGTAAACAAACAAAGGGGGATTTTCCTCCCAAGCTGCAACCCATAGCATTTCCATCTAAATAATTTGGAACAAATATTTGGGGTTTCTTGATTATCTAGTCTAGGAAAAGACACTGGTTACTGCCTTTTGGATAAAGGCGTATTAAATGTAACCATCTAATTTGCCAGATTCTTTTTATGAGACATGGAAATAAAAATAAGCTAAGCTTAAGGTTTTTCACTGCAACAATTTTAAGACAAGTGGAAGGTTATCTTAAACTTAAGAAAAAATGTAAGAACAAATGAAAGCTTTGCTTTCAAGAATTACATTTCCATGTTTTTGTTTTTTTTCTTAGGAGGGAAAATACAAAGTAAAAAAAAAATACTTAAGAGCCATTTTGATGAATATCAACTTTTCCTAACTTCTTTCTAAGACTAAAGTAAAAAAAACAAGCACTTGTTTTGATTCCAGCTAAAAACAATAATATTAATCTTATTATGGAAAGAGAACTTGCAGACCGATTGCAGTAAAAACACATCAGTAAATGAGCTGCAGTGTTTATGAGCCTCAGTATCCCAGCAGATATTATCTTAAAGCAGCTTTTTATATTCAGGGTTCTCATATTCTCATTTACATGAGCCAACTGTTAACCAGAAAACTGAACCTACAATATGCATTACTGTGCATGTAAAAACACTCACTGAATCATCACCAAGAGCCAAGGAGAAAGCCTCAACCCAGCAGACACTAGATGACTGTCACCAGACGTTTGGAAAGTGGTTACCGTTGGTTACGAGGGAGACAACCAAAAAGGAGAGATTGCAACGTTTTCTCCTCTTCCTCCCTGACAAGACAAAGAACCGATCTCAGTTCTGTGCGGCGGTGGAGAGTTCAGATCATGCTGCTAGCATGGAAGGAAAGATCCAGAAGAAAGAGGTGATAACAGTCTCTTCTTCTTCTTGTCAGTCCTCCAACATTTTGTGACAGACCTCCGTTACCCCGGGAACCGAATATCGCCTCTTACTGGAAACGCACACAAACCTCCCAGTATAATCCAGGAGTGACGTTCCTTTATGAGCAGGCTGCAGATATCGCACGAGCATTTGATCGACTTTTGAAGTGAAATTGGATATATGGAACACGGGACTACGATCTTATCAAGTCGTTTAATAATCTAATATCAAGTGTCAAAACGAGTGCGGAGAAAAAAAATCGGTCAGTGGAATGAGATAGCATCAGTTGTTTCCCATGATAATTGCCTTGTTTCAAGAATTTTCAATATTTCAAGATGCTGAAATTTCTTGAGGGCTTCACTGGAAACGAGCACAATCATCTCCCCACATTTTTTCCATTTGTTTAAATAAGATTTACTTAACCCCCAAACCCTTAAACTTCACTTTGCTAGATCTCCATCAGATCATTTCAGTCCCAAGCGTCCCGTTCAGATCAGTGTTTCTCTGCTGGTGGTTCAGGATCCTAAAGTGGGTTGCGAGTTTTTTTTCTCAGAGGGTCGAAGAAGATGAGAAACTTAAGAGAAATATCGCCCACGGGTAACGGCTTGATAAACACAATAACGCTCAGTCTCACCCACCCGACCTGCCCTTTGTTCTAATGTGCAAGCCGAGTTTCTACATAGGAGCTAACTGTAGTTTAAAGGCATAATGAACGGTTGCATCTGATCCTGTGGATTGGTACATTGTCATATAAATAAATGTCTGTTTTGTTACTCTATCACCAATTGGTGTAACACAATAGTGATTCATCCTATACTCAGCTTGATGAAAGCTTTTACATTTGCTTCGTTCTAAACATTTGTTTGGAATCAACAGAAGAAGAAGAGCTGGGTAGTTAGCATGAGCAGTGATAGCCACCATGGCTGAAGAGACAGAGAGAAAGAGAAACGCAAACTGCATCAACAGAAAATCCAAGCTCCGCCCACAGTTTGATTGACAGGTGATCTGTGGGAAGTGCAGTGCAGAAACACCACAGACAAACAAAGATGGAGATAAAACACAAATAAACAAGGATCTTAAGAATTACCACTTTAAATTATTAGCTTGACTGATGGAAAACCTGCACAAATAAACCAAGTTGAGCCCCAGACCCGGTTTAGAAGCCGTAGTTTTGATGTGACCTGGTGCGAGTGCTGGTTTCTGGGTCCACGTCTGGTTCACGTCTGGTCCACGTCTGGTTCACGTCTGGCCCTTGCAGGTGTGCACGTCCACCTGCTGGTGGCAGTCGCGGCAGTGCACGGCGCAGCACCAGTGGAACTTGCACTCGCACTTGGTGGTCCGGCTGACGCGCGACGTGTCGTAGCCCCGGCCGCAGCACATCACCTCGCACCCGTCCACGCCGCGGGACGTCCGGTTACACACCCGCCCGCCCGTCCCCATCGACCCTGCAGAGAGAGAGAACAGAGAGAGAGAGAGAAGAGGAGAGGAGAGAGAGAAGAGGTAAGTGGAAATGTTGGAATTTCAAGCTTCAAATTCATACGTTCCACATCATTTGCATTATATTTTTAAGCATTTAGCTGCCATCTAAACTGAATTGCTACAAGTGAACAAGTCTCTGCCACAGCTTACCTGTAATTGACAAAAATAATAAATTCATAAACTCCAAAACAAGTTGACAAGCCAGAAAGTGAGTTCTTCAGAGCCAGAAGTCTCAGCACCTGGTGCAGTACTTGCTGACTCATCAGTATCGATCAACAACACTATCAGACAGATACAGTATGGTTATTTTGTGCTATGGGGCATTAAAAATTTACTTAATGCACCTTTAAGTTAATGTGTTTCCTTTCTACATAGATTTTCCTAACATTAGATTTAAAATAAGATGAATGTTATTGATCCTGGAGGGGAAATTGGTTCATCGCAGCAGCAGAGAATAGGATATCAATACAACCTGAAGTTCATTTTCCCTTCGCTGCACCAAAATCAGATTTATTCACTAAACACTCGAGCACATTTCATTGGTTTAATTCCAAAATAAGATATTCACCATTTTGGAACTGGACACTCGCTCTGACAAAATGCTCGCTGGCTAAAAAAGTTGAGTCACTCTGGAAAATCATTCAGGTTATTAGCTCATTATCTCAAACCATCTCTCTGTTCAAAATAGATAGATAACATTTTGGAATGAAAGCCTTCATTTACATGTATCAGGAATCTTGAGTCTGGCAGCGCATGAGCCACAACTCAGCCAATCAAAACAGTGTCGGCGGTGTTCTGAGCCAATGGGAACACTTTGCTATTATAACGCTGCCAATCCTGCCGGTAGACAGAAGCTGGACGAGACGGAGGAGGAGGAGGAGGAGGGTAAGAGGATGAGCGCCGGACGGAGGACAGATGAGAGATTGATGATAGGAGCCATCAGCCGGCACTCCCACTCTTCATCAGCTGTTCATTTTATAGGAGACATCAGTCGCCATCACACACACACACACACACACACACACACACACACACATATACACACACAACCTGCCTGAAGACTAGCTTCACTGATACTGTATAGGCAGGTACACACACACACTTGCTTTCTCTTGCATCTCCCCTCCAACCACCCACACACACACACTTTCAACATGTTCATACACTCCCTAAATCCACACACACACACACATACATACACACACACACACACACACACACACACACACACACACACACACACACACACACACACACAGTCTTCCAGAGTTCAGTCTCTTCAGCTGTATAAAGGAAGCTCTCCTGGTACAGTAAGGTGTTTTGGATCAAACAGTTCAGGAAGCTGGCACGAGTTAATGGAGTGGCTGGAATTAACTTCTCATCCATTTTGCACTTGCTAGGCTGAACTGTTGTTTATGAAACAATCACATCAGTATGTATATGTATGCAATTTACATTACTACTTTAAATACCTTCAAGTGGGCTTTCTACTGTGATTATGAGGAGTTCAGTTCAGCTGTAGCACAGTCAAGAAAGCCATCTCGTCATATTAAAAGAGAGTAAAAACTCAGTCAGGCCTAAGGTGGTTGTCTTTACTTTCTTAAAGTTGCTGAAAAACAATTGTGCATAATCTTGCACATATCGTAAAACTGCAAACCATGTTAATGGCATCTACAGTATAGTACACCTCCTGTATTCCACATATTCCAAGCTCAAATACTGACAATGAAGAAATATCATGACGGCCTCATATTTTTAATTTTAGGAAAAGATAGTCTTCAAGGCAAGGTATTGAGTTGTTGTGAACAGGCCCGCTGTTCTGTAATTCAATTGAGAATTACTTTAATCAACAATAAATACAGTACAGGGATTTCTCTTGGTGTCATTCCTGCAGAGAGAGACAGATGTTGGACAGTCAGTTACACCAAACACTGAGACAAAACAATATTCTGGGTGAAATGCCCCTTTAAGCACTGCTGACCACAGATACAGCCGGTACATTCAGCTGTTAAATGAAGGCCTGGTTACTTGACCGTGCTTAACCATAAGTCTGCCTATTATTGATCCAAGATAACCCAGTAGTAGGTTTCAGTGACTTGCTGTAGCAGCTCAGCTCAATCAACACCGAAATTAAGTGAAGCAAAATTATTCGTAATAAAGCACAGAGCCTCGAGGTTACAGAAACTAAACACACTGCACCTCACTGAACAGTATGTATTTTAAAAAGGAGACATGAATATGAGTCAACAGTTGTATTAATAGCATACTGATAGATTAAATATTTTAGAATCTAAAATGATAAAGGAGGATAAACAGACATTTTGAGTTGGATGATACTTTGCATTTTCAAGCATCTTGCAGCTTTTGTAGCTTGGAAAGTGCTTGAGTTGGACTTTAGAAAACCTGCATGAGCCTTGAGCAGCCTCCAGTGCAGGACTGGCTGTACTGGTCAGCTCCCAGTAGCAGACAGTGTGAGACTGTGGTTGCACTGGGAAGGTGTGAGTGAGTGGAGCTGCCTGAGCGTGAAGCAGGGTGTTGCTGAAAAGGAACATGTGTGTGTTCAGTCGACTTTCCCTGTATAAATAAAAGGTTTAAAAAAAAAAAAATTATGTACTGACTTGAAGTACTATCTCGAACATTGTTCTGGAATTTGCTAATGTTTACATTCTAGTTGCTCAGTGTCTATACCGTCTCTCCCTCTCCGGCTCGCTCGCCCCGTCTCTCCGCCGTTCCCCTCGCCAGGTAATATGTCTGGGCATGACCTAAGCCCCGCCCCTCTCGGCAGCGTGCCCGCCCGTCATCCGCGGTATGCTGCGCTGCTAGGGGTGACATCACGGCCAGAGTCTTCCTCACAGCCTCTCTCTCTCTCTCTCTGTCTCTCTCTCTCTCTCTGTCTCTCTCTGTCTCTCTCTCTCTGTGTCTGCTTATTGAATTAAGATGAGGGGGCGCCGAGAGATGAGTTTAGCACCTGAGCCTCGCCGGGGCCGAGGGAAATTGATTTCACACTTTAGAAGAGGCACCGAGGGGCCGTCTCACTATCTCTGTGGGCTCGGAGCCTGTGTGTGTGTGTGTGTGTGTGTGTGTGTGTGTGCGTGTGTGTGTGTGTGTGTGTGCGCCTGAGAGAGAATGGGTGATTCAAAGTCTGTGTGTTTCAAGAATGATTGAGGGTGAGTTTGCGTGCCTTTGTGTGTGTGTGTGTGTGTGCTTTCTTGGTGTGTACAACTGTGTGTGAGAGAATAAGAGTGAGCTAAAGTGAAAGTGTGTGTGAGTGTGTGTTTCAAAAATGATTGTGCTTTCTTAGTGTGTATTCATGTTTGTGTGCGTGTGTGTCTGTGAGAGAGAGAAAGAAAGAAAGTGAAAATGATTTAAAGTCTATGTGTGTGTCATGATTGATTGAGAGCGAGTTTACGTGCATTTTTGTGTGTGTGTGTGTGTGTGTGTGTGTGTGTGTGCGTGTGTGTGCGTGTGTGTCCCAGAGGAGTGAAGCTGGTCTTTAGAGACAGAGAGAGAGAGAGAAAGAGCTGGGTTCTCACGAGAGGCCCAGGGAGAACGCACTGTGTGTGTGTGTGTGTGTGTGTGTGTGTGTGTGTGTGTGTGTGTGTGTGTTACCTCACCCTGCTTACATGTACATAGCCCATAAAGCCTTCATGTCTGCTCTAAAGGACTGTACTGGTTTCCTAAACTGGGGTCCTGGGACCTCCGGGGGTCCTTGAGGGGGTTCCAGGGAGTTTGTTGAACAGTTATCAAATGTATTGGACAATAAACACAACAACAGAAGGTAGAAGAATGACTATTTTGATTATAGATTTCACTCTCCACACTGTGGCCATCATCTCACCTGTAGTATATAGACAGCTATGCAGTATGCAGTATACTTTATTATACCAAAACAAACCCTTCTGAGATGGGATTTTGGGGACGAAACATCAAACAGGGGCCTTTTTGGGGGTGATATGATATGAATACGTCCGATCAACACCTCCCATCTCCAACATTTACTTCATAATGGCCTTATACCACTGTATTAACCTATGGGAAAGTATTGAAAAGTCCACAGTCATTGTCCCGTGTTAGTATGAGTCACCCACTGCCCAAAATGATCAGGATTACAACCTTGACCCCGATGTCAAATTCCATGAATTTTCCATGACTTTTCTTAACTAAGTTGGCACGCTTCCATGAGCTCAACATTTGAATCCTTCCTGGTTTTTTGTTAATATTGTTTTTCTAAAAGGGAGGAACAGTCTGGTTTCCTCTACAGCAAAATATAGTCCAATAGTGGCCAATATGTCAAAATTATCAAAATTCCCTGACTTTCCCTGTCTGGAATACATCTCCCGATATTCCATGATATTCCATAAATTCAATAACCAGTGAAAACCTGGCGTTATTTGTAGGATAGCACTTCTGTATCATCCATTATCGTTCTAGTGACGGGCATATTTGCCTCATCTATTGTCAGGATCATGTGACCTCTGACCCTGGATCTCCTTCACTATTTGCTGCTTGTAATGTTGGTGATCTAGGAACTGAAGCTTATTCTAATGCTGCACTCACTGCAAGTCGGTCTGGATAGGAGTGACAGCTAAATGCCTAAAACATCAAAACAAAACAATTTTAATCACATTTAAACTATTGTGTACTTACAATACTTGTACCATATATTAATACACAGGTTAAGGCCTTTGTAAAGAGTTACCTCCAAACATAAAACATTCTCATGCTCTGAATGACAACCATGGGTTTCTGACATTATCTGCTGCGCTCTGAACAGGTTTAACTGCCTTCAGGGTCATAAAACTGACTGAGCACCTAAAGGACCATGACCGTACCCGATAGACTGTACTGCATCCAGAATACACAGCAGGAGCTCCTGGTGTTTAGAGAGACTGTCCCGTAACTGGAAGGTCACAGGCTCGATTCACTACAACAGCCAACACTCCTGTCTGAGTCTACCTGCTCACTGCAAGTTGCTCCAGATCAGACTGTTGGGTAAATACCTACGATGTGAATCTGATCTCATCTGGAACAGTGAGAGTGATGGCAGCCTACAGGCCTGATCCACCGGCTGCCTGTTTTTTTTTTTTTTTTTTTTTTTGGTAAGATAGTAGCGCTAAACAGATGGTTGAAGATGCTGGTCTTACTGTTTCCAAGGCGGTTTCTGTTTCTAATGTTTGGAGCGCTTCAATCAAACTCTGGAGTGTTTACTCCTTTAGTTTGTTTCGTTTGAACAGGTAAGAACAACGCTGATCAAACTCCGGTTCACACCAAAATGCGAGTCTCATTGCTCTTCCATGTGATCTACTGTGCGGTTCGTTAGGAGTGAGAATATAATCGTCCCAACTACAGCAAACAACCCCAAAACGCAAGGGTTTATGGGTACAAGGAGGTAGTTCCTCATGCTTGGAAAGCCTAGCAGAACATATGAAGTCTGGACTGATGCTCATATTCAGCTATTTCTACATGTGTTCTTAACTGATATGAACACCAGAGAAATTTCAAATTATGCTATTCAAATTCAGTTTTTTAATGCAATTATTCAAGTTGAGCAATTCAAATTCAAATAATTCAATTTCAGTTTCTAGTGACACATATTTCTGCCCATAGACAAGTGAGTACGGTAAGCTACTTGTGAGTCATGTGACTTTTGTTTACAAGCCCTGGTTCGGTTATAAGTGGGCTGTGTGAACCTAAACGAGCCAAATACAAAAAAATGCATCAAAGTCAACTTTTCCCACAATAGTTTGGACCAAAGAAAATGAACTGGAGGTGGGATCACACACACTAAATGACTATTGGAACTATTGAGTGCTTTACCTAGTTTAATCTCTCTAAAGTAAAGAGTAAAGGAAGCAATCACAGGGAAGAGAGATGAGAGGTTCCTGGTGGACATTATACACACACACACACACACACACACACACATACACACAGTATATAACCCTTTATTTATCCAGGGAATGTCAAGGAGAGTATTATTCACTCACCTACCCTTTTCCCACTATTTACTTTATTAACATGACGTTGTCCAATGGATTTCAGTGTAGATGGAAGCATCTCACTTTGCATGGAATACACTGTAAACTCCTCTACTGTGTGTGTGTGTGTGTGTGTGTGTGTGTGTCTGCTGTATTGTGTTGTGTTGTATTGTGTTGTGTTGTGTGAGGGAGATCCAACCTGCCCCTAAATATGCCTCCCTTTTGAGGCCAATTGTGCCCTCAGGGGTGTGTGTGTGTGTGTGTGTGTGTGTGTGTGTGTGTGCGTCCAGTGCAGGTGATTTATAGCGGTGTGTGGCGGTCTCAGGTTTCAGCCTACAGAAGTGTGTAATGGGTCTTAAACTGGTCGACACCCGATCGCCACGGATCATCTGCTGCCTGACAGGCATCTAGCTCCTCTGGAACACACACACACACACACACACACACACACACACACACACACACTGTTCACTCTCTCTCACATAGACTAAATCTTTTCATTCTCTCTTTCTCCCACAATTTTAACAGTCGCACACACTTACCTTTTCATTCTCACACACACAAATTTAAGCTTTTTCCTGTTCCAAAACTCACATGCCTAAATTTCACTTTCTCTCTCTCTCTCTCTCTCTCTCACACACACTCTTTCCATTCTCTCTTGCCTATCTGTTTTATTTGGCGTTTATTAGCTGATGCTCTTATCCAGACCGGCTAACGCTGAGTGTCTTGCTAAAGGACACTTTGGCAGGACACACACCGACTGTTGCGAGTATCGAACTTTGAACCTGCTGCCCCTAATTACAGTGTGAAATGTTGCAAATGAGATGCTCTAGAAAAGTGTGATGAGCTGAAATATATTTGTGCTTCTGTCTAATGAAGGAAACAACGGCCTACTCAGAGTTCTTGGGGTACGTTTGCTCGCCTCGGTCAAAAATGCCATTTGAAACTTTTTCATCTTCTAAATCTGCGATTTATTGGGCTTGTCTGGCAGTAAGCAACTAATTAAATTATCCCTCCGAAGTGCCCGCCCCAGTCCGTACCCATTTGGCACGAGAAAACACTCAAAGTTGATGAAAAGTATCGGAGCCAGGTCTGTCAAGTGTTGTTGAAAGCAGGAGCGGGAGGGTAGGCGGTTCTCGGATGCCAAGAATTTACTGTCGAGCCTCCTGGAGGTGTCGTGGGCGTAATTCAACCAAACATCTGTGATCAAGCACTTGATAACCCCAGTGACAAATCTGTCCACGCCCCTTTTCCTCTGAGAGCGCGTTCACACCAAGCGGCCGTGGTTCAATTGAACTCTGGAGCGTTTAGTCCTTTAGTTTGGTTCATTTGTCTAGGTGAGAACAACGCCATGTGAAAACATTCGGCTATATTAGTATTTTGTTTGACCGTTGTTCCATACTGTTTTGTGTGTATAAGGAGACAGATGTTGACACCTGATAGCCAGCAATTCCTCATGCTTGGAAAGTCTAGCAGAACAAAATTAAGAGAGCAAACCGCAGTTTGGACTGATGCTCATATTCAGCTGTTTCTTCATCTGTTCTTAACTGGGGCCAGTTGCATAAAGATAGACCTAGTCTTAGGGCGTTTTCACACCTGCACTTTTAATCCGGTTAAATCGGACTCTGGTTCGTTTTCCCCCTTGGTGCGATTCGTTTGGGCAGGTGTGAATACAGTAATCGCACTCGGGTGGAGGTGGTCTTGGTCCGGTCCCAAACGAACTCTGGAGCGGTTCATTTGTGGTGGGAACGTGATCCGACCTCAATCCGACCCAACTACCAGGTGTACCCAGATAATTACAACAGTTATGAGCAAACGCCAACTCTGCCGTTGCTCCATGTTGCATAGCAATGTGCACTAGTCCAGAACACAGGACCTTCTTCCTGTATTTACTTTCTTGCTCCCGCTTATTGGTCACATCTGACCAATAAGCGGAGTGAACGTTCTCACGTGGTTTGTAGTGATGCATTTTGGTTCGCTTGGATTTTTCTCTGTGTGAAAAGAAACCGAACCAAGGGGAAAACGCTCCAAGTTTACAAACTCATCAACTGATTCTGACCAGAGCAAACAAACTATAGGTGTGAAAACGCCCTTAGACTTCAATGTGACCTTATGTCAAACTTGCTACAGACACTTATATTTACCTGTTTCTACTACTTCTTGATTGTTGTAGATCTCTAACAGGTTGTTTCTGTCTCTAAAGACTCTCTCCCTTCTTCAGGCTCTTTCCGAAAACCAGAGATTTGCCATCTTGTATGAAACAGCTTCAGTATTTAAACTTCCCACCCTGAGAGTTAGGCTGACTCATTGCCATAACAACAAAGTTCTTGACTCAAGATTAGCCAGGGGGAGGGTGGCTAACTTTCCTACCTCAAAATAAGTCAGTCATAATATTTAAGTAACAGACAGATTCTCAGGTTGGACTAGGCTAATTAAGACTAAGACCAGTCTACGGCTTAGACTAGTCTTAAACTAGCTTAATGCAACTGGGCCCTGGTATGAAGACCAGAGAAGAGAAAGTACAGCAAAGAGCGCAGATAAGTCCATCATGCTTAGCTCAAAGGTACAGGAGCTGGAATTAGATTTGTTTTGACTCCCCCTGCTGCCAAAGCTCTGTCTAACAAACAAGCTGCTCGTGAGCCCATGTGACTTTAATTTACAAGCCCTGGTTCGCATGTAATTGGACGGTGTGAACCTAAACGAACCGAATACAAACATGCAACTAAGTATTCATCTATAGTTTGGACCAAAGAAAACGGATTGCACACCAACATCCAAGCTGGGTTTCGTCTTCAGTGCTCACTCTAAACAGCAGTGGGGATCGTCTCATCAGATCCTGTGTGTTGGTAAAGGCTGTGAGAGAGCCTTAGAGTTTACCTGACTCGTGGTCCCGTATGCAGTAGTCGGGCGAGTCTTCGAAGTAGACCAGGTCGTTCTTGCTGGGCCGTTTGAAGTGGGCGTGCGCGGCGGTGAACCCGGTGCCGTACTGGTTGACGGCGACCTGCACGGCGCCGTTGTAGCGTTTGCGCAGGTGGTCGCCGGTGCGCCGGAAGTCGGCCATGGCCAGCCAGCAGGTCCGGACGCTGCAGGAGCCGCTGACACCGTGACATTTACACTCCAGAGTCATGAAGCGCTTCACCGCCTGGGGAGGAGAGGGAGGGGAGGAACGGAAGTGAGAGTTTGGGTTTGACTGGTGCGTTTTTGAAGGCTGATAGCAATGTTTTTAGAGTAGAGCTGCTGATAGCCGGTATTTTGTGCTGATATTCAGTATCTTTAAAAAAAAAAAGACAAATATTCATTGTTTCCCCCAACTGTTCATTTTTGCCTTGAGTGGAAAAGCCTCCTTGCAGTATTTCCAGACTGTTTTTCTGTATCTGTGGTCAGGGAGGAACTCATATCAGAGGTGTAAGACACTGACTGGCCGATATCTGATATGTAATAAAAGATCAATATGAGCTTGTTGATATATCGGGCTGATCGAGAGAGTTTTCTGACCCCTGAACCCTTGAAACCTCTTAAAACGCCATTGGAGAATTTTGAAATAAACATTAATGTCAATGGCATAAGAATTCTCTTTTTCTTTCCTGAAAAACTCTTTATTTATAGATGCTTGTCTGTCAACAAGATCCAACAATCACAACGTGCTGTTATCTTATCTTGTAAGTGTTTTGTCTACTTTTGAGGCTGTTTAAGTGTCTGGCAACATAAACCAAGTGCACACGAGTAGTTCTACTATTTGAAACCATATTCACATATACTTTTTGACCAGTTTTTCTGTGAATGTGCATAGATTTGTACTATAACCATCTTATGCAGCACAAAAAGTGAACTCTTCTGTCCCCTTGGCCACAGTGGCTGGTGAACTGCAAAGTTTAGCAGCTGCTCTGTGTTTTACCAGCCAAATAGATTTTTAGAATAAAATGGCATCTCCATAACATGGCTGATTGCCAGCCTGGCTGATAGAGTAGACTAACTGACCAGCATTTGTCTGGTGATGATTTCCTCCCCTGTTCTGAAGTCATTGCTATAGGTGTGTGTCTGTCAGATCAGCCTCCCCACCTTCCTGCCGGCTCGGTTGTTGTGCAGGTTCATGAGCGCCCGGGCGTCCCGCTCCTTCCTCTCCTTGGCGTCCACGAAGGTCTGGCTGAAGCGCATGGCGTGATCCACGTGGTCACTGCAGCCGCCCCAGTCGAAGGACCCCTTGGCGTCCCGAGACGAGCCCTTCTTGGTGGGATCGCAGGAGCAGGAGTCCAGCTCGCCCTGGCTGCAGGCTCGCGCCAACGTGTAAACCACACCCGCCGAGGAGATGGCGTAGACGAAGGCCGCCTCGCGACTGCCTGGGGGGGAGAGGGGATGTTACAATGTTGGCATCAGGTAATCACTCTCTGAAGCCTTTTACACTTTTTTACCAGTGATCTGCCTGTAAAGTACTGGAAACCTTCAGCTCAAATAAAAAATTAAAAATCACCACAATTATAGGTGCTGTGTTTTTCCACATAAATTCCATTAAACATTTTTTAGATGTGAATCAAACATCTAAAATGTTAACGTTCTGTTCTGTTCTGTAACGTTCCTTCTGTTATGGATCCTGCATGTCACGGTTCATGATACAGGATAGGCAATGATGAACTTCAAATGGAGCCATGGGAAAAAGAAAGATCCTCAGAGTTTTTGGCCACCGCTGCTACCTGCATGACCCGTGTTTGTTGTTGCCTCCTAGAGGCTTTTATTTCATGCGTGGCACCGCTGCTTTGCTTCATCTACCTCCAAGATGGATAAACAGCGAACGTTTACCAGCAATGCCCCGATAAGGAGCCTTATCTCCCTCGACTTGTAACTGATGAGAGATCGGAGGGGATCAAAGACTGAGGCATGGGAAGGGTGTGTGTGTGTGTGTGTGTGTGTGTGTGTTAAACCTCTGCTACAAAATCATCTGACACTGCAATGCGTGCACACACAATGAGAGTGATGAAAAAAGTGGATTTTAAATTGAGCACTGTCTAAGTTTGGGAGAGATCACTGTGTGTGTGTGTGTGTTCTTTAAAACTTTAAAATGCACTTTTAAATCACTCTCACTCTCACACACACACACACAGTGAGAGTGTGAGAGTGATGGGAAAGGTGCATTTTAAAATGAAGAGCACTTTCAGTTCGGGAAAGATCACCGTGTGTGTGTGTGTGTGTGTGCATGGTTACTCCTGGTCCAGGTGCTAAGTTGAGCGTGCCTAACGAGGTTAATGAGGATAATGCTGAGAGAACATGACACCAGAGGGGGAAAACTCCTCTGTAATTGTTTGAAATTAGCCCTCTGACATTGACAATAAGGAGCTTCTGACGGTAATGATGCGGCGTGACACAGCCGGGTCGGGCTGGGAGGTCCGAATACCACACGGCTGATTAGAGGCCCGACATGAAACGGACTAAGTGGAAGGATCCGTCCCGCAGGTTAAACCTCAGGGCCTGGGAGAGGAACGTCAGGCCGCCGGGTCCCGACGCTCCTCCGGCGGCATTAAAAAGAGATTAGGGCCAGTTAGAACAAGCCCTCACAGGAGATACGGGCTCGTTTTAGCCGCTGATGAGACGCAAAGTGACACGTCTGATTTGACAGGACGCTCCGCACCAGAGTTCACAATCTGTCAAGGGCAGCGCCGGGCTCCTGCCTCCGAAAAAGGAACGTATGACTCGATAATCGTTTCACATGGTTTTGATCCCTAGTGCCACTTATCACACTTTAGTTCCTGGGAGAAGTAATTTGCTACACTTCTCTTTATATTTCTTTTCTGTTGCACTCCCAATATTGGTGATTGCATCCTCTCTTAAAGGATAAAGCTGGTGATTTTTAATGAATTTTTTTACCGTCAACAAATCCTATGAAAATAACAAAATCAGCAATTTTTGTTTTGCTAACAAGTCCCGATGCCCAATAAAGCCATGTCCCAGCAGCCATAGAACTCCATTGTATTAAAATAAATATTAAAAACAGGTCAAAGAGCCATGCTGCTGCTCTGGGCATTCATCATCACGATGCACCGGGCCGGCCGACTTTTCCCTCAAAGAACTTAATAAGCCGTCTGTAAACACGTTTTCCATCTCAGGAAAGTAGTTCCATAGCACCGAAAATAGTCCCCGGCGTAATGAAGAATTTGTTCCCATTTGAGTTTGATTTGGTAATAACTACAACAGCCTGACTTTTTATGGTAACAGTTACCATGCTGTTTTTAAAACTGAAACTATGTCTTTGTGAGCTGTATTTCAAGGTTTTTAGCTTACAATTGGAGCCAATGACTTCCGGGTTGAAGGCTAAAAACTTTCCGACGTGGGAAGTCGGAAAGTAACGGGGATTGATTTTGTTATTTTCATAGGATTTGTTGAAGATAAGAAATATATTTAAAAACACCAGCCGTATCCTTTAAGTCAGTTCCCTCTCCTGTCTTCATATCCAGTGTTCTTGCCATCTTTTCACTGGATAAAATCAAAGTACTGGGAATACTTCCATCTGGAGAAAGTCAACTCTTCTGCCATTTCTTATCTGAACGAGCTGAGAGGACAAGTAATTATGATGAAATCGAATCAGGCATGTGGGTGGGATATAGCTTTTGGATAATACCACTCCAATCTGATGTTTAGAAGGGATGATTAAAAAATATAACTTATTTCTGCGATTGGCGACTAATATTACTACTGATACTGACACTGAAAAAGGAATTTGTTCCGCTGCTCGTTACTGGGAAAACTAAGACACTTTTCTGAGTAAGACGTTACCACCCAGCTCTGGTCCGGAGTGACGGAGAAACCAGTCGGCTGCACCGACTTGATAAATGTGCGACTGTAAAGTGAGACAAGGTGTGGAATGTGATGCAAGGTCTGGGAAAAAAAAAAAAAGACATCTGCAAGGGAACTATTTGTTTCACGGATCGCCTCATAAACCTACATCCAAGCCTGTGAACTACAGACCAACTGCTTAGATTTGTCAGCATAAAAAATAAGGCTTCAGGTCAAACATGTTCGCAAACAGACGTAAAAGCACGAATCGATTACTTTCCCCGGGGGACCAGCAGCACACAATGGCTTCGAAACACAACCCAGCGTACAGCAGGCGTTTTACACACCGTAACCTAATCACCAACTTTCTATTTTTAGTTGTGCAGTGTATCAGGCATTGATACACAGATCTACTTTAACCAGAGGCGTCAATTCACTAAACTGAGGTACGGCAAAGTCCCGGCATCTAAAATCATTTACTATATGAACTTCCAAACCCACCGCTACAGACTAAATTCCTGCAGACTGACTGACAAGATTTCATTATTTGGTCAGTGTGATAAAATATTTTTAATAAGTCACCAGACTATAACAGCTTAGAGGGAACACTGGCCCTGAGTGACGTGATGTGATCTTCTATTTACCGCTCCCTATCAGAAATAGTCTTTTCTCCTGCCCTCCTCCACAGAGGAGGTCAGAGGTCAGGCTCAGCTACAGAAGAGCTGGTAGGGGTTCAGTGTTTTGCTCAAGGGCGCTTCAGCAAGGTGGATGCTTGCTGACATGGAGGTTTGAGTCCAGGTCCCGCGGTTGGATGGTCTCTCTAACCACTAAGCCTGCCTGTCATCACATAAATTCTCTCCTCATATTTTGTTTTTTTTAGACATGCTTTCCAACGTAATTAACGTCAATTTTGCTTGATCTTCGCTCTCCATTATCATTTCAAGTTTAAAATCTGACTCATTTACTTGCAGCTCCGGAACTTTGTAGCCTCGAACTCGGATTGCTACCCGTCGTGCCCTCCCACTTCTCTGTTAGCCTCAATCTTTAACTGTAAATCGGTCAAAAAACAGGCTGTAAACATAATTTACGAACTACTTAATACGTACAATTTGATGCCTTTACACCTCCTTAAAAAATAAATGGGAAACAGACTTAGATGAACCAATTTCAGAAGGAACTTGGCACAAAATAATACAGGGTATTTTCTCCTCTTCCATATGTCTTAGGCATGCTGTTATTCAATTTAAAGTTGTACACCGCCTGCACTGGTCTAAAGTCCCACATGTGATCGATGCAGGCAGGCTCCAGCCACTCTGCTGCACATGTTTTGGACATGTCCAAAGCTTTACACATTCTGGCAAGCCATCTTTGAGACTTTCTCTAGGATATTTGAAAAAGCAGTAGAGCCGTCTCCGTTTATTGCACTGTTTGGTGTGATTGGTGGGAGATCAGCATGTTGGCCTTCTGCTCTTTCCTGTCCAGGAGACTGATATTGTTTAAATGGAAAGACCCTATTCCACTGACATATAGTCATTGGATCAGGGAAGTCATGTACCATCTTAAATTGGAGAAGATTAGATATACTGTCAGAGGGTCTACTAGGAAATTCCATACTATTTGGCAGCCTTTCTTAACCTTTGTTTAGGATATGGAAGCTGACAACATGATAATGTAACCAATTTTTCTGTCATTTCATTCTATTTGTGTTATTTATTTTCCTTTTATGGATGTCTGGCTATGTATAGTGTTTATATGTGTTTGTCTGGTATTTGGGGGGTGGTAGGTGGGGGATTCGATTAAGTTTCCTTTTCTTTTTCTGTTGGACCTGTTTGGACCTGTGATATAATGTGAAAAATTACAATAAAAAGAAAAAATCTGACTCATTTATGCTGAGGAGGGTGAGCGCCCGCAGCCTCCCTGTACTCACTGCGCAGCAGCAGGCGTCCAAACAGGTTGTGGTCTCTGGCCGTGGTGTTGCAGTTCCAGCGGTGGTTGTGGAACTGGTGCTGGCACTCGGAGATCCAGTCCTTCATCCCGGCGCCGATGGCCTGCATCACTTTGGGATGCTGGCGGCAGAGCTGGCGCTGCTTGTTCACCAGACCGGGGATGTTGTCGCACATCACCTGGGAGCCCAGCGTGCCCATGTACCTGCAGGGGAGAGAGAGGAGAGGACGGGACGGGTGTGAACGGCTGGGAGGGAAGCTGGACACCTGTAAGCCTCTGGAAATTTTATTAAATGAGAGAGAAAGGAGGACAGAAAAAGAGAGAAAGAAAAAAAGAAAATGGAACCTGGAAACTTATCTGTCCAAATAACAGATAACATATCTAAACTCCCATGTACTTGCAGGAATAGAGGAATGAAAGGCTGGTAGGGAATTTGGACAATTACAACCCTATACATTTTCTTAAATGATCTAAAAAGAAAAAAAAAAGAAAAGAAAGACCTTTCCAATTTCCAGAACAGGTAAACCTATTCTGGAACTTTATCTGTCCAAAATAACGCATTAACAGATCCACACTTCCATCTACCTGCAATACAGAAGAGGGATGAAAGCCCAGTAGGGAATTTACAAACTTAGAACCTTTGGGAATTTTCTTTAATGCTTGCCATAAGAAAGAAAATAAGAGAGAAGATCTTAAAAGAAAGAGCAAAAAGAGAAAATGGTAAATGCATTCTGGAAAAATATAAATAAAATATGTCCAATATGTCCAGCATTACATAAAACACATTCCCGTGTACCTGCAGTATAGAGGAGTAGGGGGATGAAAGGCTGGTAGGAAATTTGGAAATGTATAACTTCTGGGAATATTCTTAAATGATTAAAGAAAGAAAATGCAAGCAATCAACCTATCTGTCCAAATAACAAATGAGACATCCGAGTATATAGTATGAAAAGGAGTATGAAAGGCTTGTCAGGAATTTAGAAACGTATAACCTTTGTGAATATTCTTAATATATTACACAAAGAAAGAAAGCAAAGAATGCGAAATCAAACTACACAAAATGGCAAAAGTATTCTGGAAACGTATCTGTCCAAATATTCAGTCTCTAATAACCTGCAGGAATAGATCATCTCTGACTTTTCTTAAATGATAAAAGAAAAAGGCTGAAGGCAGCAGGGAAGCGGTGTGAAAGGCTGGTATAGGGAGCTGAGACATTATGAATCTCTGGGAATATTCTTAAATAATAACAAAAAAAAGAGAGGAAAGTAAAGAAATACTGTATCCAAACTTTCGCGGAACAAGATCCTTCATTTTCCATAAATCATACGGGCTATTATATACCGACAGAATAATTTAAATAAACAAGATTTAACTGTATTTCATCGGAGCGGCTTTTGCGCGTCAAATTACACGGATTATCTTTTTTAATATATATATTAATATAATATTTAATATTGCATTGCATTTTCCATCCATATCGCTGTAAAACATACTCACCACCAAGACGCATCGACCTCGGCCGTCAGCCAGCAGATTGCTACAGATAAATAAAAACATATTCCACTTGGCAATAAGTTCATATTAACCAAACTTTGGTCCTTTAGGCATCTGGACGGAGCATTTCCATGGATGAAAAAGAAAAAAAATAGAACAGCAGAGAAGTCAGAGCTTCTTGATTTCCCAAATCAAACTGTGATCCTGCATTAAAAGCAGATAACCACAGGAGAGTCAGCGGAGGGGGAATCTGCGCGTAAAAGCCATGGCCGGTTCTGGTTCTGGACAGTGGGAAAGGGCTTATGAGCAAAGTAAAGACCGACTGTCTAATAGTCCAACAAAGATTTGCTGTGTAAAGATAGGCAGATGATGTGCTATCAGGTTTAAATTGCTTTACACAAGGGGTGGGCAGAGTCCCGTCTCAGGAATGAGGTGAAGAAATGAGATGTCTGAGAGTATCTGTTCAGGCTGGTTTGACACCAGACAGGCTTGGCCCGCTTCCAGGCTGGAGGGAGGCTCTGCGGTGTGGTCCGAGCCGATGAAGGTGATGGGCGAAGACCCGCGTGGCTTCAACAAAACTAACGCACCGACGCGATGGGAAGGAACCGGCTAAGGAGGCTTTATCCTGCACCAGAACTTCCAAACCCGCTTACACTGCATTTCTGCGGACAAAGTGGAGCGAGTGGGCTACTGATGACTGAACAGATTTTATTCATTCAATGTGAAAAATGATTAGTATCAGAGACTGACAAAATATTTAGTCGAGGTGATGATGTGATATATTATTATTACATGTAGGACACCAAACTATCTTGCGCAGACGTGCGCAGTTTATCGGGAACGCTGAATACTATGATTTTTTTTTTTTAGATTTGGCTTCCAAACAGATTTCTATCGATGCTCGTTTGATCTTTGCTCTTCATCATAATGATAAAAACTACCAAATTAAATTTAGACTAATTTAAACGTTTGGTCAGGAGGCTGCCCACACCTTGCCATACCCAATTGACGCCCAGGTGACGAATATTTCAGATCCCCGCTGCATGACGCATTGTTATTGTACAACCTTATACCAACCATCCATACATCTCAGCCTGACTAATAACTGAGGAATGATGGTTCAAGAAAAAAAAATGCGCGCGGATTCTCCCAAAGCAGCACCTAAAGGTGCTGTGTCCATTTCAATTGGATTATCCATCACAGTCTTTGAAGTCTCCGCACTACTGTCACACAGGATTTCCTCCATCTTTGATCTGGCCGCATGTATCTGGAGGTCCGGAGACCCGGACAGATGAGATTAATGGGCAAATTGGATTCTTCCCATGATCTCCGTGGAAGAAAATCATAAAACAACAAGGAGATTTAGAGGCTCTCACTGCTCTTCTCAGCCCATTGAACACGACTTTGTTTTTGCAGCAGCAGCAGTAGTAACAGGTCTGTAATATAAATCCAATATAATTAGAGAAATCTGTTCACTTCCTTACCAAAGCGCATTACCTGGCTCTGAAGTCACTGCATTTCACAACATGCATGGAGATAATGCTCATGTTTTATAAAGAGAAGGACGCACAGTGAGTCTATCATGGGAATTTAAAGAGACTGATACTCTGATACAGTTCACCTTCTGAGTGAAAATCAGTCTAGTCAAAGGCAGCGTTACAATACAACTGTGTTTATGGAAGATGCAAAATAAACAGTTTGAAAGATACAACTCAACTCAATTCACTTAAACAACTGAACTCAACCTGCACAAGGTTCTTAAACATTTTTTATTTTAGAACTAAAGACTTCCACACCTTTTCTTGACTGGAGTTGAAGATTTTGGGCAGTGAACATGTCACTCTATATCACTACAACAAATATCACAGTATGGTGGATCTGCAGCTGTATGAAACCACTGCATATAGGGACTGAACAATATTTTTCCCTATTTTCCCAGGCTTTTTGTCCAAGTCCCAAACTTTTCAACACCTGAAAGTTATCAAAATAAGTTTGCCTACTGTTCCAGGCTTGTTTAGTTACCCAGACTCTGATCTTTTCAGATGTTAATCTGTGGACACTGAAAACAGAAAAGAAGCCTTTCTGAAGCCTTGCCACTGGCCGCTCTGCAGAGGAGGAAGAGGAAGCCGGCTCCGAGCGCGCTCAGTGCGACTCCGGTCAGGGGCCGCATCCTCCAGTTGCCGTGGGAACCAGGTTGCGGAAGCCGACAGCAATCTCCGGCCTCGTCCATCTGAGGGAGGAGGAGAGGTTCACATGGGAAAAACACACACACACACACACTTGACTCAACAGTTTATTCCATCACTTGCTCCCGTACACACACACAAACACACACACACACACAAACACACACACACACATATACATATACTGGCATACTTAGTGTATGTGCACAAACACATAATCACACACATCTTGTACATGCACGCACACACACACACACACATCCTTTGGTATGAGTGATGTGACCTCATGTAGGAAGTGAGGGGGGGGGGTTGCAGGCCATGCCGACCTAATCCAGTCTGGATTACACCAGTTCACCGCTGGTCAGCCTGTCCCAGCCTGTCCCAGTTAAGGCTCGACTGGGTGGGAAACGTCGGCTCAGTTTCTGGCGGGCGGGAGGCTGAATCAAGCGGAGACTGGCTCATTTGTACCCACGGTGAGGGCATGTCTGGTCCCATCGCACCACACCAGGCTGACTGGCCAACCTGAGTCAGCCAAACTTCCTGTTCCCAAATCCTCACGGACTCATCGGCAGTGTGGAGGGTCGGGTCCGGTCACGGCCAAGTCACACAGGAAGAATGCTGCACACGAGTTCTCAAGTCAGTGGGCGACACGGTGTCATGCTGCATTCCCGTCAGATGGGAAAAAAACATGAGATATAAACTCCCTACTACTGAATCCTGACATCACCAGCAAGGAAATGCCTGTAGTCAAGTGTAGGGAATGGGTTATTCCCATAGGCAGCATCAGTGTCATTCTTTCATTCTTTTTTTTTATGAATCCCTTTTTCAGCAGCGTCATGCATCGCGCTCATACACTCACAGTTTAGCGTCAAATCGTCGCCCTAAACAGAAGCTTGGTTTTACACGACCGCTGCCCCCGTTCTGAGCTGAGCTGTGGAACATCTGACCGTTTACAACAAAAGATTCATCTGTGCCGGTATAAAGCCTCATTATCTAGCCGACTTCACTCATGAACCATGAATGCCTTGCAAAGACCCCAACTCCCAACTTCAACATGTTTCATATCTCAGCCATTGATTTGATGCTCTTATCCGGATCTGATTTAAATGGAGTCAACAGGTATGTTCAGTGTCTTGCTCATGAACACACATTGGAATTGAGTTAGGGCTGAAAGATACGGACAAACAATCTAATTGCTGATTATTTGACAGAATATTGCAAATGCCATTTAAACTGTGATTCTTATCATCATAAGTTTTTCTTGTAACAACATTTTTAGAATTTTAAAATTGTTTTTGATTCGCCACAACTATGTGCAGACTTGCCAAAAATGCGCATAAACAGCGTAAATTTGGGAAAATGGAAAAATCAGCTTCGTCAGTCCCTGCCTATGCCAATGCTCAATGCCCATGTGTAGTTTCAGATTGATTGGCCAACCCATTGAGGAGCAAAATGGATGCAGACAGACAGACAGAGTTTTCCTCATTCTATAGTAGGATGAAAAGGTTTTCACCAATATTGTATTGATTCATGGACCAAAGATTACTAAAACACCTTGTTCAGAAATCCATTTTGGATGCCCCTCTCTCTCTTAAGCAATTAATTGCAGTTCATACTGCGATTTCGTTTTTTTCCCCCCGATTAATTAAAAGCTCTAAACTGAATCTGTGACCTTTGTGTTATGGGACAGTGATAGTGATAGTGGGACAGTGACTCTAAACACTATGACACCCTGCTGCCCTGGGGAGTCATTGGAGACTCAGACGAGTGACGCCACACCTGGTATTCAAAACAATTTTGGCCAAAGATGCTCTTTTCAAAAGGTAAAATGTGACCTGCAGGCATACAGTACATTCTGCATTAGATCAGATTGTGTGTGTATTTGTCCCATCTACTGCCTGGACAGCTGCTCCTAACGTACCTTCAAGCTACCAGCCTCATGCCTGGACAGACGACACGTTCATGAAGCTCGGGTGGAAATGTTGATGAGGTGAAAATTATTTTTGTGGAGCATAACAACAGCGTTCCCACCGTCCAGTAATCATCTATTTTTTTCTGTCCTACTCACTGAACTTGAATATACCCGTTTTTATCCCTCTCATCCATCTTCTTGACCAATTTCTTTAAAACACTAGGGACGTACCAATATTTATTACATCTGTTTTCAGGGCGGTGGTCAGTGGCTCTGACCATTGCCATCCTGACAACTGGTTGTTTGTGATGCTGGTGATGCAGCCATCTTATCTTACTCTTCGCCAAATTCCAATGGGTGGGGAGTTTTTGTTCCATTTTCCACCCTGTGCTCCGTTTTGGAACAAAAAACCTCCCCACCCATTGGAATTTCAAGACACTCCCGACCTTCCCATGTCATTCTCAAGCCAAAAAAGTAAATGACAAAGAAGTATTATTAGGTGCTTGGGAGGAACCGGGCTCTATGTGTTTTGTTAGTTCGTGTGCAACGCTTTTTGCCATGCACACTGCTTAGGGGAATTACGGTATGCACTGTTTAGGCCGCACAGAGCCCCAACAGCCCTGCATGAAGGAAATCCAGTGTGCGCTCCTACACCAGGCAGTACGGTAGAAGTCAACCAAGCATCAACCAACTGGAGGCTGCTGCGCTGTGTGTAGGTAGCACAGTGATTATCTAACTATAGTGGGTAAGTCAACACATGAATTAAATATTTTTTTAAATCAGTGTATCGTGATGTATTACCTGCTCAGTAGAGGTTTCTGTTGGATCTAACGCACTTTCCTCCATTGTGAAAATTTGTCTATTATTTATGTCAATTACAGGCCACCATACAGGGTTCCTACACATTTTCAATTAAAAAATTCCATACTTTTTCCAGACCTTGATTTGTTTTGGTGTTCAATATGATTTCATATTGTTATATTATGATATCACTGTATAGATGAAGATTGTTCTTCACAGCGACAAATATCAGAACATGAGAGATGATTGGCAGGGTTCCTACACAGTTTCCATTTTAAAAATTCCATATTTTTCCCAGACCCTATGTTCTTGACTGGATTTGATTTTGGTTGGTATTTGATATAATGCATGCTGACAGCGGCTGGGTAATAAGAGCGTCCCTCTATCTGAACATTATTCTTCACATCAACAAAAACTGTGGACTCAAAGTGGCTCTACAACAACATAAAAGCTATAATTATGTGTGTATCGGACCTGAACATTTTCCATACTTCTCCAGACATTTTTTCAAATTCCCAAACTATTCAAGACCTGGAAATGATCAAATTCATTTTTAGTACTTTTCCAGACTTTCCAGACCTGCGTAGGAACCCTGACCATAAGCTGTGCCGGAGACCGGTCAATGTTGTTGCAATTCCTACTGGTCGCTGATAGAGGTCGATAAAAGTCAGATTACTTAACGACCCTAATCCTTAAAAGCACACTGCTGCCTGGGGAATCGATAAAGAATCGGAACAGTGAGAAGAATCGAAAACGCCACCGGAATATTTAACGATACCCAGCCCCAGGTGTGACGCACATTTCAAACTCAACACCGGATGCTGGTTCTCCTTCAGATGTCATTCTCCATGTTGTTCTTTTGCTTGTTTCTATGGCAGTTTCATTCTCTAAGCATCCAGAACAAAATCTGGTTCCCTTCACTTCCACTCAATCCTGCCCCTGTGTGTGTGTGCGTGTGTGTGTGTGTGTGTGTGTGTGTGTGTGTGTGTGTGTGTGTACAGGTTGTGTATTCAGACGAGCTCCTGTAGATGGGGTGATATTGTGTGATATCTTGTGAGTGTGTGTGTTTCAAGGGACAAGCTTCCATGGATAAGATTACATTGTGTGTGTGTGTGTGTGTGTGTGTGTGTGTGTGTGTGTATGTGTGTGTGTGGGGCCCCTCCTCTCTGGGCTGGAAGCCAGTGGGTCCAAATGGGCTCCGTTGGCCGTCAGATTCCTGTCTGACACAGCCGAGCCCCCCTCCTCCCCGCAACCGACACACACACACACACACACACACACCTCACCCCATCAACACACACACACACACCTCTAACCATCGCTAGCCCACCTCCTTTCCTCATCCCCCTACCCCCACCCCCACCCCTTCCCATCAGCCCCTTCTCCCCTCCTAAACTCCCTCACCCCGCCAGCTCACCTCTCCTCCTCACCTCTCCCTGCCCCCACCCCTTCCCATCAGCCCCTTCTCCCCTCCCATCAGCCCCCTCGCCCCTCTATTCCACCTCCTCCCCTCCGCCTCATCGTCTGTGTGCTGACAGGTCACTGTCACAGCGGTGCTGACTTATGGGCTGTGAGGATTCAGTCCTGTCAGGAACGACTCTCTCCTCTTGGAATACACACACACAGACACACACACACACACACAGAGCATCAGGTACACACATACACGTACAGCGTCAAGTACACACATACACACAGCGCACACACACACAGTGTCAGGTACACACAGGCAAGCACTCCCGCACACACCTGTTGAAGCTTGTCATAATGCATATACACCAACACCTACCTACAGGGACTGAACACACTCACACACACACACACACACACACACACACACACACACACACATCCAAGTTCTCCGCTTCTCATCCTCAGCGGTAAGAAGAAAGCTGGTAGAATGAGAGACAAGACTGCAGGAAAGTCACCAACACTGACAGGCCTGAGCCTGGCTTAGATAGGTTTGTGTTTGTGCGTGTGTGTGTGTATGTGTGCGTGTGTGTGCTAAACCCCCATCTTGCAGATCCAAAAATAGAGACAGCAACAGAAACTACAGACAGTCACTTCTTCTTGGGATTCAGGAATTAGATTTAAGGTTTGAACTAGATTTGTTAAGATGATCAGAATTAGAGGAATAAAGCTAAGAGTTAGGCAATGAATGTGAGTCAGTGGCATGTGCTGACAGGTAGACCACAAGGGATTTTGTGTGTGTGTGTGTGTGTGTGTGAGTGTGTGTGTGTGTGTGTTGACCTGGCACAGCAGATTGCGGAGGCAGGTGAGCTCTTTCTGCAGGTCTCCAGTCTGGACCACCAGCTGGTTGCAGACGGCCTGAGCCTCCTTCTTGGGGTCCAGGGAGAAGACCAGCTGGATGGAGGAGCAGACAGAGGGAGAGATGAGCAGGAGAGACCAGACCGATGCTGGTCAACCAGGGGCCAGTTGCACAAAGCTAGTTTAAGACTAGTCTAAGCCTTAGACTGGTCTTAGATTCTCAGGTTGGACTAGTCTAATTAAGACTGTCTGTTACTTAAATATTACAACTGACTTATTTTGAGGTGGGAATGTTAGCCACCTTCCCCCCGGCTAATCTTGAGTTAAGAACTTTGTTGTTATGGCAACGAGTCGGCCTAACTGTCAGAGTGGGAAGTTTAAATACTGTAGCTGTTTCATACAAGATGCCAAATCTCTGGTTTTTGGGAAGAGTCTGAAGAAGAGAGAGAGTCCTTAGAGACAGAAACAACCCATTAGATATCTACAACAGCCAAGAAGTAGTAGCAACAGGTAAATATAAGTGTCTATAGCAAGTTTGACTTAAAGTCACATTTAAGTCTAAGACTAGGTCTATCTTTATGCAACCAGGTCTGCTTTACCGACCACAGGCAGCCAAACACCATTAGAAGATCATATTCTTTTTTTTGTAATTCTTTCTTTATTTGAAACATAGAGATATTCAGACACATGGAGGGGCTTTTCCCTCTCTACATCTTCCCCTTCCAATTCCTGTGTCATAGTTCTCCCCATTCCCATACACTCATCTTGTCCCTTTAAGTAACAACTTGTACCGAAATATTGCTGCTGTGGATAATGAATAAGAACAAAATTATATAAACATAACTATGTGATCTGTATCTGGAAGAGTGGGGTGCAATATCGAAATCAGCCACTTAGAAGATCATATTCTATTTTAGAAATCTAGTTGGATGGTAGGTCAGACAGACAGACCCAGAAAAACAGACAGAAGCAGACAGAGGGCGCACTCGTTTAATGGCGCCCCGCAATCCCCTGGTCATGTGACAGGAAGGGACACCAGCAAGGGTGGAGTGTACTGCTGTGGTCGAATGCACAAATAGCCAACAGCAATGGCTAAATAAAGCCACCCCTAAACATGAAAGATTGACTAAGAAGTAGAACAGTCATATCTTCACTCATTGAGAGTTGTATTTAAGCTTCTAGTTAATCTAGTTGTAGTTTACCTATTCTAAGAGATCATCCCTAATTTACCTGTTGTGTCCCCAATAAAATGGCAACATAAATATATCTATACAACTTCTAAATGGATTTATTATGAGCCCTTTGGGTGGGAAATGCATCTTTACAACTCAAGAGATGAGGAAATGTAGATGTTTCTTTTAATAGATTTGGCCACTGAATTGTGATTGAGGGTCTCTGTTTTGATTTTTGGCCGGTTTTCACCACTGATTCAGCCGGTTGGCAGCCTGGAGGGGCAGTTTAAAATCTAGAGCAAACTCCACCCAGCCAGTGTGTCACCGCCCGACAAAGAGCTTGTTAAACGAGTGCACCCAGACAGACAACATGTACCTCGGAGGGTCGCCGGGGGAAACGGCTGATGACATCCTGAACCGTCTCAGTCAGGTATAAGCACTGCTGCCTCAGACTGATCAGGAAATTATACAGCTCCTCACTCCTGCAACACACAGAACCTATGATGGTAACTCTGATTAAAAACATCTGAGAACACATAAAAATACATTTTAAGTTTTTGGAATTTGTGTCCGCAAAAAATATCTGGAAAGCTGTTTTTTTGCATTTTGATTTTGCATTTTTTAAATACATGTCATCACATATAAACGCGTGCCACAATATGTTTTCATGTGTAATTTTGCAATTTGCACTTGCTAACTCAAACTCTTCTAAAATACAACTACAATTCAGTGATTACAACTTTTCAAATCTGCCCAAATCCGAGTCTGTACGAGTCACATGAGCTGATTTTAGCATACAGATGAACGCTGTGGGAGCTTCAGAGCTACGGTCAGTCTCATTTAACTTCATAAGCAGCGAGCCCCAAGAAGCTGTCCACATCGACAAGACAAGACAAGGCTTGTTAGAGATGCCCCGGGACGACAGGGCAGACAGATTGATAGTTTGGACCAAACTTGGTGTTCGCATTTTTCATTTATATCCCTGAAGACCATTCCACCAAACTCCATAGAAAACCAAGCAGGTGGCCACCAGTTCTCATCCTCCCCACACTAACCCACACTGTCGTCCCTCCCCGAATACATCAACCTCAAATGATTAGTTATTTATTTCTATCAACCTCTCTTTCCCCCTCTTCCCTCGCCGCGGTCCTGTGGGATATTGATAGCGCTTATCTTAATGGTACATTTCCCTTGGTGAGGGGACTGGGCAGCCAGCCGGGCCGGCCCTCCTCACACTCTGTCAGAGGAGCGAGTAAACAGTGTCAGTCAGCCTGCGCTTCGCCCTCGCCTCCCTTCTGCCTGCTGTTAGTTTATCTAGGGAGCAGAGAGTGATGATGGGCCCCCGGCGGGGTACTTAGCGCTGGGGAGATCGCTGAGGGGATTGTGGACGGACAGGACGGAATGTCATGCGGGAATGTTGATGGAGGATGCGTACGTGTTGCACTCTTTTTTTTTTTTTTTAACTTTATTTATCCAGGGAAAGACAACTTGAGCATGCATGCTCTTTTCCAGCGACACCCTGCTTCACATTCATAAGAGTTCCACACATTAACACCTGTGAGCTGCCCAGCACAGCCACAGTCTTCTGCTGCTGGTCACTGAGCAGCTCCAGTGCAGCCGCTGGGAGTGAAGTGCCTTGCTCAAGAACGACGGTAGTTGCTGAGGAACCTTTCACTGCCCAGATTTTCCCAGCCTGTCGGGGGATTCAAACCAGAGTAGGGGTTTCTGGCACAACTTCACCTACTTCCAAGGTGCATGGAGAAGGGAAAAAGGTCTAAAAAGGTCAAAACTCCAGCAACACTTGTAGTATATAGAACAACTTTATTGTTAGATTATTGTATTGTTGTTGGGGGATTCGAACCAGCAATCTTTCAGTCACAAGTCCACTTCTCTAACTTCCTTTGGAGGTGGAGCCGAGTACTGAGCTGCAAGAGCTATTTATTTTGTCGACAGGTCACAATGTCTGTTCCATTTCAAAATTCACCAGCAACATTCACTATTTTATTAATAAACTACAAGTTTAAGACAAAATAGGACGTCTGAAATGATGGTTGATTACGTGCCAAACTGCCTGGTAGAGCAGGCAATCTCAGTCAAGCCAGCATTTCATGGGTTCGAACGACTTCTATTGCTGGATTAGCAAGATTACATTTTATCGGCCAGTGTCCTGCTAAATCGGTAAATATTTTTCTTATTGTTTTCCCTTATTTTTCCTTATAATTTATACTATACTTTTTTTCCTGGGGGGCCCTGACTTCAACACCTTACAATGATTTGAATGTCAGGAAAATGTTTTGTAAAACTCATTTTCTACTCGTCTCCATTTTTCTAACATGGCATAAGGACCCTGAAGGAGCCGTTAAGGAGGACAGACTCAGATGGAGTTTGCCATCTCTCTCCCTCATCCCTCTCCTCTCTCCATCGGAGCGTCTCTCATCCGGCAGGCGCAGGCCGGTGTAGCCGGCGGGCCCAATCCTGCCGAGGATTCATGAAGTGATGGGGTGCGGTGCGACGGCTCTGTTTGGCCCCTGCCACTGGCCCTCCATCGCTCACTGCAACCTCCCATCGCCTCTCACCTTACAAATCATTACAGCTCCGCTTAAACCATTAGGGCCCGGCTCAGGGCTTCGCTACGGAGGTGGGGGGGAGGGGGAGGAGGAGGGGAAGGGGATAGTGGGATGCTTACGGTGCTGATGGATGACTTCCAGTGGAGGAGGATAGATGGAGCAATATGGGGAGATGAGGAGGGATGGAAGGGGGGCGAGGGTTTCAGGTGTGTGGCTGACAAGTGTTGAGATTTTTGCTACTAGACTCAACTCTGTTTCTGGCTTTAAGCAGCGTGTTTTTGAAAGCAATTTGGTACACTTATCTGTGATTGACAGCTTACCAGACACTCCAAGTAGATTAAAACAAACACCAGGAATTATTTATGATACAATAGTACAAGGGTTCCCAGATGAATTCAGACCCCATTTTGATCCCAGACACCATCATCTAAGAATATTTTTGTGTTCTCTCTATATCATACACTACCAGCCTATGTTTTGCATTATCTTAAGGCCATTTTGATCTAAAGGCTTATGCTTAAATGGCTGCAAATTGTTTTTTAGATAAATATAAATAGTCAAGTTGATGTACGAATTTCTTTCCAAAGCCTTTGCCTTTCCATCAAGGCAAAGGGCGGCTACTTTAAAGAATCTAAAATATAAGACAGTTTTGATTTGGTTAACACTTTTGGTTAACCTCTGATCCTTCTTATCTCCTGGTCCTACCTTTCTAATGAATGAAGTTAAGCAGTGAAATTACACTAATCATTACTTTCCCTGGAAGATTCCTGGGGGTCCCTGGACCCCAGTTTGGGAACCTCTGCTATAGAGCATGCAGATGCCAGGTCTGGGCAGTAGGTGCGATGCCCTACCCACTGTCTATGTTTCCCAGCTGGCAGAGGGTTTCCAGGTCCACTCTGTCCAGATGCATCTGCTGCACGGCGGTCAGCATCTTCTGCTGGTCTACTGGGTCTGTGATGCCAATCTGACAGAAGGAACAAGATTCAAACCTGCTGCACCTCAGAGATTACTATAAGTAACTGTTATCTTCTAATTTACTAGCATTGTTAAAGTTGCATTATGCAAATACAGCCACCTTATCGCCCTAAATCAGAAAGTGTGGCTCCAACAGAGAAAAGCGTCCCACCCCCTCTAATTGAGACCCTGTAGATTCACCTTTCTCGCCCAGATAGTGACAAATTCAAACTTAAGAGCAAGATACAAAACTGTCTCCTAAACAGCAGTGAACGAGCACTCCGTTCAGAGAAAGCTGGACTCAACAATGTTAGACATTTTGCTTCTCTCATTGCTTTGGTATAAAGCCTCACAGACTGGCTGGGTTGGTAAACATGGTGTGCAGTTTACTGACGTCACGTTACATGATTTCTGGGTATTGAAGTCCTCAGTTTACCTGCCACTTCCACTTGAGGCCACCAATGTGTGAAAATTGCATAGTGTAGCTTTAAATAGAGGTTTAATAAACTAAACACACAAGCAACACTCTGTTTACATTAATTTACATCTTATAACAGATATGTGGTCTATATGGTATTTGTGTTTAACAGAAATACAGTCGGTCCAAATAGAGAAACAGTGAAATATCTGTAGAATCCATTGCCAATTTTCAAGATAGTGCTCCACTGAATTGCTCGATTGAATCTGTCCTTTTTACCTGAGTTCTGCATCAAATAAATCTATTGAACTTGTTGCCTTAAGGTGCTATGACATCATCAGCAACCCTCGACTCTTTCTGAGTCAAGGCTGGCAGTGAGCGAGACAGCTGACAGACAGACAGACAGACAGACAGATGTAACAGGCGTCCTCTACCTTCTCCAGGTCATCCTCCTCCATGGTCAACAGGTGGCTCCAGGTGATGTCATTCTCCTGTAAGTGTGTGTGTGTGTGTGTGTGTGTGTGTGTGTGTGTGTGTGTGTGTGTGTGAGAAGAGGGAGGCAGGGAGAAAACGCATCACTCAGCATTTACCAAATCAAAACTCCTGCTACTGTCCCTGACCCCACCACCTGAAACAGATGTACCTGCATGAGGATTTGCCGTATGGTGAAAACAATCCATCTGCACCTGTCCAACCCAGCCTTCAGGGTCTAAAACTCGGTCCGACCCTCAGTTTAATTCGAGCCAAGCCAGGCCAAAACACTAGCACCCATTATGAGGCACCAAGCAAAATATGTAAACTACATCTCTCATGACATGTTCCCATGCATGTACATGTCATTCTGTCGATAAAGCAGCTGTGCACAACTTAGCACATTTGGGATCACTGTATCTCACCCATGCATCTAATACTGTATCGTAGTGTGTACACTATCTTTGCTCACCATCTTGGTATCAGTGAGGCAAGAGAAGAGGAATCTCACATTACAAATGAATAGGAGTTGTGTGTCCAAAAAAGATTAGACTTGAAAAAAAAAAAAAAAAAATCATCTACTCACAGACATGATGTCAGCGAGGTAGCCGAGGTCGAGGCCATGCAGGAGAAGCTCGAGGTCGCCCAGCTTCACTATACTGAGGAGGGCAGAGAGTTCATCTTGACACTTTGTGGAATAACGCCACAGTGTTAATCTGTCAGTGTTAACCTGAGTATAAACCTGTGGAAAAGGATTGTACCTGCACAACAATATTGTGTGAACACGTACTGAAATGTGATATTATGAATTGTGAATTTTGGGCAGTAGACAACCGGTTGTAGTAAGACAGCACAAACGTTGGCATTCTTTTATATATTGTGCTTACAATATTTTCTAATACACAGGCTAATGTACTAGATGAATCAGGATCACTTCTTTTGCATTTGTCTTGATGGAATTGGTGCACTTGTCAATAAGTAACATAGCAATACAAGTACATACTGACCATACTGACACATGTGCAGAAACAACAGAACCAAATCAAAGCAAGAGAATCTAGAACATACAATAGACAGACTGTACATATATACACACGTATTGAGTTCCCACACCTTTTCACTGATGGAATCTCCATGACTCCCTTTTCAAATTTCCATGACCAAATTGTGGAAGAACTGGGGTCACCTCAGGGAATGTAAGGTTTCATGATGTATGGTCACCACACTGTAACCCTTGTGCTAGGGCTGGGCGATATGGACCAAAAATCATCTCTCGGTATTTTTAGGCTGAATGGCGATACACGATATATATCTCGGTATTTTCTATGAAGTGGGCTAAATGTTCAGTTGTAAGTAGGGCTGGGGGATATGGACAAAATCAAATATCACAATATTTTTGACCAAATACCTCAATATCGATATTGCGACAATATTGTAGGGATGACTATTGGTGCTTTCACAAAATATTTACACAATGAGATTTTTGATAAATAATCATCAGTAATGTGGATATAATGACTAAGTGGGTAAAGGCAAATAATAGAACAGCTAGAACAGTCTGGTAAGTTCAGAAAATTACATTTCTTTACTGTAATGCAGCCTTTAAAACCAGGAAAAGACACTACTTATGCCATATCACTATATTACGATATCCAAAATCTAAGACGATATCTAGTCTCATATCACCATATCGATATAATATTGATATATTGCCCAGCCCTACCTTGTGCCATAACCTACTATGCCAGAGGTCTTGCTGTCAGAGTGGCTCCTGAATGTCTCTGAGATGTCTATGGAAGCTCTAACTTAAGACATAACATGTGTTGCTTATACTCTACTTTGGTGACCTGTTTTAATGTCAGCACATTCTGTACGTCCTTGGAAGATACATAAAGGACTGGTTCAATCTCTTTCTCTTTTGAAGAAGTGTATGTAGCCTCCTGCTGTGTGTATCTCTTCCTCTCATGAGACTCTTTTTAATAAATATATATTCAAGTAAGACGAACCTCTGACTCCAGAACATTTCTTCAACAAAGACTGAACTAAAAAATAACCATCAACCACACAAACAAATGCTTAAATTAGTTTGTTTTTCACTTTAAAATCAAGGATTCAACTAACAAGCAGCTTATTAGTCAGCAACTAACAATACTGTCCTCCAACAGGTCAGGACTGTTTGAGCCAGCCACATCTTTTTGTGACATTTGACAGTATTCAAGAAAATAAAATTATATTAACTTTACAAATAAAATGTCATGACTTTCCCAAAACATTTCTCATAACTTCTCCAGGCCTGGGAAAAACAATTTTACAATTCCATGACTTTCTAGGAGTGTGGGAACCCTACATCTACATACAGTATATACAAAGCACATTCTATCACTGTCTCCAGTCATTCAATGTGCCGCACAGTGGGTTGGAGCTGTAGGTCAGAGTCCAGCATTGTAGTGGAACAATATTATCATCATACTGTGTACGATACAAAATGCAGTAAGGTCTGAGCCTTGTGGAACATGGATGTAGTGCTGAGACTACAATGGTATTGTGTATAAAGACTTGTGCAGCTATTGTGAGCAGTATGAGATTGTGCAAACACAAAGTTGGGCAGCAGGGTGGCGTAGAGAGTAGGGAGACTATCCTTTAACTGCATGGCCTGGTTCAAGCTCATGACAGCAAAAATCTGCCCTACTTTAGTCTCCTTGAGCAAGGCACCAGCTCCAGGGTTCCTTGACCTCTGACCTCCCTGCGGAGGGAGGCAAGACAAGAGATGACTCTCTCCTTTGGGGATCAAACGAGTGCAACAAAAGTGTCACTGAGTTCAGAGACATCAGAGCAACCGCAGTGTACACCAAGCTTCAGTTTGACGGTTGACATGACAAGCTTTACGAATGAGTCTCTCTGCTCACGGCATCTAAAAAAATGTGAAATATTCAAGTTGGGTTTTAGCGTCTTTGTAGTTGACAAGAGAGACGACTAAAACGTTTACAGGCTGTAAGTCTTGGTGCCAGACGCACTGGGACACAACATGATGGCTGATAATAATTACCCAGCCGTCCCTGGATGGACTAAACACTCACGGAGGAGGTTTATTGTTGTTTATGTCTGGTAGAACAATGGCTCAACAACACCTGCTGCACAGGCACCGGTTCACAGAATATCCAACAGGGGGCGACAAACACACAAGCTGCACTGACTGGTGGCATGCTGCTCTGACATACAGTACATCAGATATGAGAGCAGATGAGTGTAAAGTAAAAGGTTATGCTCAATGTTATGTTCCCAATAAGTCTGGGTATGATATTTGCTATACTGCTGACACCTATCATTCAGATTAATGTAATAAGACTAAGCTTTCATCTTTGTGAGATTAGAAAAAATCAAGCTCCACTCTTTGTTAAATATATGTTTCCCGCATTTTATTCTGACACTGAAAAATAAGTAACTTGCACTTAATGGCAGTTCTGACTGGAAATTAAATAGAGTGGTCTCTGACTTTTGCACAGCACTATATATATTTACTCTCTGAATGATCAAATGACACCTATAAGGAGAGGTAAACTGTAGCCCGCACTATCGAAAATAATCACAGTATCATACACTATCACAGATAAAGTTTCCATATTTACATAGAAAAATCACCTTCCTTGCAGTAAAAGATGTCAGTAAGGTGTCATTTTTTTTGGAGTTAACACTGAATATATCAAAAATAATAAATAGATCTATTCAGAACCATCAGAAATAGATCTATAAAAAGGATTACAGTTCAAAATTACTGACACCAACAAACAATTTTAACTTTTATTTATCCAGGAAAGAGTTTAGCTGAATATGTGTGTTTTGTCTAGGTGCCGCCCTGCCTCATATTCACAGTTTGACACATTAGCGGCTCCACTGGAGCAGCTGGGGATTGAGTGCCTTGCTCAAGGTCAGCAGTAGTTGTTGAGGGAAAGAACGGCGATACTCATTCACTTTCCTCTCCCAGATATTCCTGAACCAGCAACCTTCTGGTCGCTCCTCTAAACTTGGCACCAGACACTGAAACTCTGAAACTCACCTCTCCCTGGACGCGGGAGGTTTAGAGTCATTCTTGAAGATTTTGGAGAGCGCCTCCTCCTTGGAGCTGGAGGTTTGGGAAGTAAAGGCCTGGGGTGAAGAGGCCAGGATCCTGGATATCTGTAGACCATGATACAGGTATACTGTCCATGATCATGGAGACTTTCATTCCAGTCCAGCACAGTACAAATTTCAGTCAGTCTCAAAACATGTTTTGGGGTAAGACACTGATCAAAATTAGACATCATGGAGGCTTCATTTATTACTCATAATCTTGTCGAATCGAGAACTCATGGTGATATCCTTCATTTTAAAACTTCTGCTATATCAACACAAATATCCAGAGGGTTTTTAGGACTCAGGATCTGAACTGTTGATCCTAGGACAGAGAGAGGAATGCTGAATTTGGGTGCTATATTTTAATAATTAAAAAAAAAAACGTTCAAGGCCATCCACTCATTTTCAAAAACTTGTAAGGCCTTATTTTATTTTTCCCAAATCCACAAACTTTCAAGTATTTTTACAATGCATACTGTAAATGACCATATACATTTTTTATTCAAATAAGTACAAATTCCGTAGAGTCCGATATTTGTGTCGATGACACCTAGTTCTTTCTGAATGAGATGGGGAGTTGTTGTAAAAATTCATAGCTAAGGTGTGAAGATTCGTGGTTTATTCATTTAAGTAAATTTTTCACAATCGTACAACTTTTACTTCCCTGTATTAATTAGACACTGCTCAATAAAAAATAAAACAGGCATAATTTATAGATTTTTTTTTCTCAAGTACTGAAAAATGTTTAATTGCATACATGTATAGGAAATCAAAAGTCTCCCCCCTGACTGACTGACCTGAATTTTCTTCTCGATGACCGCAGTACCATGGTTAAAACACCAAACTGCAGTTATGTGGTTTGTACAGTGTGTTGTTTAAGTACTTCAGATACCTGTGGGTGTTTGAAGATCATAGCCAGATCAGCAGGATTCTTGTCACCTTCGGTCTTGATGGTTTTGTCTGCCCCCAGCTGGAGCAGCTTCAGGACCACCTCCTCTCTGCCGTACTGCACTGCTATCGACAAAGCCTGACATAAACAGTTAGCATCAACTAGCATAAACTAACGTGTCATACTGATGTTTTGGCTCTGTATTTTTGTTACTACGGATGTATAGTGACAGAATGATGATAGCTCTGTTTCCATCCAACTATTAAGCCAATTTTACACACATTTTTTAAATGCTGCAAAAAATAAAATGCAAATTAGGGGTGTTTCCATCCGTCGGGAAGCAAATAAATAGACTTCCTGAGTATAACAAAAAATAAATAAAAAAACATCCACCAGAGAAATGGAAAGAGTCTTTCAAGAAGTGTTCAGTAATGGGCAAGTTGTTATTGTTCTTTAGTGTCAGCTAAGGTTGGACATATTTCATGCTTTCATCTAAAGACAAAAAAAATGCACTTGGCAAGATTATAATACAAACAGCCATACAACCACAATGGGCACCATATCATGGAAGCGACATCAGTTATGACCATGCCGACCATGCCAAACCTACATCATCATTTATTTGACAAATGCATTTCCATCGTCACTTATTGTTTATTAAAACAAGCCTCAAGCAAGTGAAAAAAAATACTGAATTCCTTTCAGCTTTTCTAATTTGACAATTTGTAATCTACAAAAAACACTGAATCACCAGCAGTGACTGTGTTAGTGTCGTGTTGTGACAAACCGTGTAGCCGCTGCTATTCTGGGCGTTGATCTCTGCCTTATGGGACACCAGCAGGTTGATGACCTTGCTGTAGCCGTCCCTGGCCGCTAGCATCAGGCATGTCATATGAGACCTGCAGAGGACAGGGGAGAGGATGAAAACAGAGGAGAGATTAGGGTAGAAGAGGAACAGAAATAGAATAGAAGGGAACGAAGAGAGGAAAAAACAGGAGAAGAGAAAAGAGGACAGAGGAGAGGTGAGGACAGGAGTGAAGAACAATGTAATGAGCAATGGAAAGATGAGGACGAGAGTGAAGAATCAGAGGAAAGAGGAGGCATGGGGACAGAAGTGGAAAGGAATGACAAAAGAAGAGAAAACAGGGGAGGAAAAGAAAGAGGAGATGGAAAAGGAAGGATGGAGAGAGGCGAGGAATGAAAACAGTGAGGGGGAGAGGAGAAGGAAAGATGAGAGATGAGAACAGGAGAGGAGAGAAGAAGAGAGGAAAGGAAATAGGAGGGATGAGGACACGAGTATTAGAGAACAGGAGAGGAGAGGAGAGGAGAGGAGAGATGATAAAAGGCATGAGAATCCACCAGGGGGCAGCAGAATACCATGCCATTTACTCTGATATTGTGAATACTGAAGAACACTTTGCTTCAGCACCTTCAGTTTCAACTATGACTGGACACAAGAATCCAAACTTCTGTACACACTACACAGACTCAAAGCGTAGACCTAATGCACTCACATTTTAACGATGGATAGGTTTTGTTGAGCACGATAATAAAAAAATAAATGCAGGGTGACCTAGTGGTTATAGAGAGAACATCCTGTACCTAAAAGACCACACACACACACACACACACACACACACACCCCAGTTAGTGTGTTCGTCAACAGTCATGTGTCCTGTCAAAGTGTCCATGGGCAAGACACTGAACCGCTATCTGCTCACTCCTTGTGTAAGAGTGCCAGTGAAACACAGACAGAGTAAAATGTAAAACCTGGCTGCTACAACAACTTTAACCTTTCTTGCTAATAGTCTTTCCACTGTTGCCCGCTGAAGTCTGTGTGTTTGGCTCCATCTCAGCAAGGGGTGTAAATAACCACTGATACAGTACTTTATCACCTGTGACTCAAACACAGCGGGTGAGAAAACAACATCAATGCAGCGGGTGGGAAAGTCCTGCGGCAATTCATCACTTTACCTGACGCTTTCCCAGGGAACTCTGTGTGTGTGTGTGTGTGTGTGTGTGCAAGAGAGGCAAAGAGATAAAGTCTAATTAGATGTGTGTGTGTGTGTGTGTGAGAGAGAGAGAGACCGAGGAACAGGTTGAGCAACCAAATGAATTAAGATTATGTTGTTCCTTTGTGTTCTTATTTTCAGATGTATCCGTTTGCTTGTTTATTCTAGGTTGAAGTGTACTGGTGTCGTGTTTGTACTGATGCTTTGACAATGGAAGAGTTGTACCAATAAAGTACCTTGACGTGAACCCGATTCGAGAGAAAAGGGATGTTTGTCAAGTAGGTGTGTGTGTGTGGTACTCATGCGTGGGTTGTGAACTATTTACACACAGCTATATCTTCCTTGACAAATTCCAAGAAATCAAAAGTTAATGTTCTATGTGGAAATCAAACAAATGAACCAGTTCTCAGGCTCCGGTGCTATTTAATAACGGTGGTGACGTTTTTGACGATTCCTTCGTCTATAGATAATTCTGCACCCTCCGGTTAGTCACTTCCTCTTTGACCCCGGTGGAGGGAAAAGCGTCATTCATTCCTGCTTTAATGTTCTGTGCAACTATATTTTCCCAAGGGGCAGTTTCACTGTGAGACAGGTAGCGAGGTCATTCACATACTTCTTTGTTTCTGTGTGTCTCTGTGTCCTTCAGTGAGTTTTGGCCAGTTGCCAAACGTACAGTGGATCGATATGCAGACAATTCAGAGTAAAGAGGGATCCTGGCCTCATGACTGCAAGAACAATGGCTTCTAGAAATATAACCCCTGACTCACCTTACCAAGTCTTTGTGATGGGGTGGACAAATAACATAACCTCTCGAAATGGCTACCACAGAGTGAAACCAAAAAACCTCACAATGAGTTAAAAATACAGCTCATCACTTTCCGGGTTTTGAGTTTTGAACCTTGCTGAAAACTTGAGTTTGAGTTCCAGCGCCTGTCAAACCTTGTTTGTCCTCTGAAAAGATTTACTTTTTCCATTGTATTTGTCAGGGCAGGAAACTAACTTTTTCATCCATCGACCACAGTGACTAATAGATTCCAAAATACACCAGTCACTTTTATTATATTGCCAGCAAAATGTGACTTTTAGAATGCAAAAGAAGAACCAATCTGTAGTTAGTTTGTCCACTATACCAGTCACTTTGACAGGTAACTGACTAGCTACATCCAAACCAGCCGGTGGTAATTTCCCACCCTGGTATTTGTCTAAGGTACGGGTGCAATCATATGTTCTGAACTGACCCAATTTTATCCATTACTTTTATTAGTTTGGGGACAGATCACAAGAAAAAAAAAGGTTGATTTGCTTTGATTTCTGTGCTTCTTGTATACAATTTTAGTATCTGGGAAATTGATCTGCAGCCTGTTGCACCACCTGGACATGCGTTGGATCATAAGTTAGGGTGTGAAGTTTACACTAAACATTATGTTGAAACTAATTAGTTTGACATCTAAATCTGTGTCTTTGTTGAGTTGCACCATGGATACTTAAGGTACAGATAAGGTACAGGCTGCAGATATCAATACCCAATAATGTCCTGGCATCTGCTCCATGTCTGATACCAATATCAGTGCATGGGTACCAATCATGGGTCCTTTTTGACAGTCCAAAACGCATGGTTTTTGAAGTCTGAGGCGACTGGGTCAACATGGATCAGTACAATGAAGACGACAGAGAACCGAAACACATGGAGTCAATGGACCCCACATCTTGCTCCTGCAAGACTTTAGAAATGACAGAGTGTGCTTGTTTACACTCAGATGGAGGGACAAGCAGCTGGTGTTAATCGCTGGGTCGATACGCAGACGTAAGAGGCGAGGAGGAGGAGGTTTATCCTCCGCAACCACATGAACCTCCTGTTCTTCTTTGTTCTCCTCTAGATGTTGGGGGCCACCGGCACCTCCTCCCCACCGCCACCGAACCCCCGAACCCTCTCCCGTATCCCTGTGTCTCATTACCTTTCTTCCAAATATTTTGTCTGGAGAGGAAACAATCAATTTCCTAGCGCTACAGTATGTGTGTGTGTGTGTCATCAGAGGGTCTTCAGGCGGTGTGAGTCGGGTATGCAACGGCAGACTGGCAGTGACAGAGTGGCGGAGCGGAGGGTGGGTTAGCGAAAGCTAAACAAGAAAGCCACTGGGGGCTGCGTCCTCAGTTTGACATGGGAAATGTCCACAGACGGTAACAGAGGTAAAGTGTTTGCAGAATGACCTCCCTTCATTCTTCTAAAGGATGTGATTTTTCATGTTCCACAGCAGAGCAGGATACCGACTTTTACATCCGTCAGCTACATTTGGCTGATGATCCCAAAGTTCAGTCACTTTCAGAATGAAGAAGAAACCTCTAGACAATGGTCAGTTACCTGCCAGAACATCTGGTATAATGGACAGACCTAGCAGTCACAGCTAGCCTGATATTTAGACTGAATGGCCATTTCCTTCCCAGGGGGGGGGGTAATTATCCCCGAACCAATCACTTGACAAAAATATTGTCTTTGCAAGGACATTATGTTGGTTAAGTGGGTGATTTTGGAGTCTGGAACCAGGCTAAGTCACAACCAAAATTAACCAGCATTTGGCTGGTGGTAATTTCATTCCGTTATTGGCATACAACTCCCAGACAGTTCTAATGGAAGCTTGCCATTTTTTAAAAGATGTTCCTGTTTTTTCAGCTTTTTGACTTTCCCATCAACAATTGGTTTCCAAATTGCGTTGCACTTTCACCGTTTAACCAGCCAAAAACAATTTTTGGAACGCAAAAGAAAATGGTTACTTACCTGCTTTGAAGTTAAGTTATTTTGTAACACAAGGAAGAGACTTGTCTACATACCACAATGCATATGTTTTACAATCAGATCTCCAATGATGATGGCTTACCTGCCAAAGTGGCTGATGGAGTAGACAAACTTACCAGCCTGAGCCGAAACGTACCAGATTTTGACTGATGACTGGTTGCTGGTAGTAATTTCCCACCCAGCTTGTCAGAAAGCTTCTTGAGTCCTTCCGCCCTTACACTCTGTGTTTGTTTGTTTGTCTGTCTGATACCAGTCTGTACATGCACATGCCATAACAGGACATTCCAAACAAAACACACAAATATACACACTGTATGTAGCACTGTGGTGCATAATGCTACCACATGGCAGCCAAACATAATGAGAACCATCACAGGAAACATGATAAAGCATTTTTTACTTCCCTGTTCAAGTCTAGTCTGACTATTTCTGTGTAGCCTAGATAAACATGGGTGTGATACAGTGTGTGTGTATGCGTGTGTGTGTGTGTATGTGTTTTGTGATGAAATTCCCAGGATCTGTTTGACCTAAAGCACTTCTGCACCCTCTCACCTGTCCAACATGTTGGGATCGGCGTTTCTGGTCAGCAGAAGCTCCACACAGCGGATGATTTCATCTTCACTGGCAGATGCTGTGCAGCCGGCCATGAGCACCGTGTACTGATCTGTGGACAGGAGGGCATTGGTGTGGCAGAGCCTTGTTACAAGAGTTCGTCTTTCAACTGTATTTGTCCCAATGGACATTTGGTTTCGCAGCAAGTATTAAAACTACATAACATCATAAGACTAACGCCAATCTAAGGTGTCCATGCAGAGTTTCAGGCAAGCAGCATAAGCCTTTAGACAAAATTAAAATGTTCTGTCTGAGTGTCAATATGGTGAGTCTCCTGAAAGTACAAAGCCTCTACTCAGGATTTCTACATATTTTCCATTACCAAATGCCAAACATGCTTCATCCAGAGCTGATCATCTTACATGGATTTTAAGATTTTTGGTTAGTGTCAATATACTGAAGACTGTGATCCTGGTGTGATGTTAGAATCTAGAAATTGAAGCATGATAATGTTGGACTCATTGGCAGTCACAATGCATAAGAGCGTGAGCTTACTGCATGCAGCTGCTAACACACAACACAAACAGAAATCACTTGTAAATGTTTTAGTCATTAGGCCGCTCTGTATTTTGGTTGGTTCACAACCAACAGAACAGAACAGAACAGAACAGAACAGAACAGAACAATCCACTAACACAATTCTGTGTGATCATGATGTTGCCAGTTAAAATGCTGTATAACAACAACCAGGTATTGTATCTGACAAAGCAAGACAGTGCTGCACAATTATTAGTGTAAAAATCTTATATTGAAATTTCAGTGTCCATAATTGATTATTGTAGAATTTTGGCTTATTGGCAATAAGTGCGAAAAAATGTTTTATTTAGAATGCCCACTGTTGCTGAAAATAGTCAAGATGTCGATGTAAGATGCAACAAATGCAGGCAAATAAGGAATCCTCAGGTCCTTAAAAAGTATGAAAAAGTCTTAAAATAATTTATCTAGATTGAAGGCCTTAAATAACACATTAAAATGTTTTCACAAGTTTCACAAGTCTTATTTATTCGACAGGTTTCTAAAAATACAGTAACATGTTAAATATGTAATAACTTTGTCATACGTCATTTCTACTTACATTATTTCACCCATTTTAAGAACAGAGCGATTGGAACGGGATTTAAAAATCTTTCAGTAATTTTCTTGAGAATCATATGCTTTATGCCCCCCATTGTATCTGCTTTATATAGTTCCACTGGAATTAAGATAGATTTGTCACCTTTTCTTCATTTTGAAATTGGTCTTAAATTCAATCCCAGGTAGCATTAATAACGGTCTTAAAGTCGGCTTTCTGAAACGTGCAGATACCCTGCTCCCTCAAATCATCACGATCAGCACTTGTGATAAGTAATCCTACTATAAAATGAGGAAAACTCTGTCTGTCTGCATCCATTTTGCTCCTCAATGGGTTGGCCAATCAATCTGAAACTGCACATGGGCATTGAGCATTGGCATAGGCAGGGACTGACGAAACTGATTTTTCCATTTTCCCAAATTTACGCTGTTTATGCGTATCCCCGGGTATGGACTAGTTGCAATTATTCTATTAAGCAAAGGAATGGGGATTACCATTTTATCCGTCACTGTGCGGCCCTACATCACATTATAATAAAAGAAAGAAATCTGGATGACTGCCCAGTGACTGAGATGGCTAGTCGTTTATCTGGCATCAGGAAGTGTGGCAGTCTTTATAGGGCTGAATGACTTCAGAGGAGTTGTCTCCTTATCTCATCCTGATAAGAGCCGTCTGAGACCCATGGCAATGCACTCAATTCCTGTTTTGCTCCGGCAATGTCTGAATCCCAAAGCTGTGCGTGTGTGTGTTTATGCGTGTGTCTATTTTTGTGTGCCTGTGTGTGTGCGTGTCTGTGCCTCTGCATCTGTTTGTGTGTTTTCATGTCTGTGTGCTTGTGTGTGTCTATTTCTATGTGTGACTGTGTGTGTGTTTATGGTGTGTGTGTAAACCACACCGACTGGTTTGCGTCTACAGAGGCCCGGGGTAAATAAATCCAAGGCCTGAGAGAGGGTGCGGGGGAATGACGGCAGCATGGAGACCTTTATCAATCACTCATGCATTCCTCTGTCTCCCCGCTCGGCCAAACGCCATCAGGAAGTGACCAAACACCGTTCTACGATTTAATTGTTTCCTTCACCTGCCTCCAGCATCAGATGCTGAGACCATGTGCAATCAGTCAGTCACACAAACACAAATAAGTTTAACTCTACAGTTTGAACTGAAAATTAATTGACCTCAGCCCTGATGGGTTTTCAGTTGTGCATGACTAGTGCAGTGGTTCCCAAACTGGGGTCTGGGGACCTCCAGAGGTCCTTGGAGGGTTTTCAGGGGGTCCCCAACAAAAATGAAGAATACTTCGCTTTGCCATTATTTAATTCAACAGCAGTCTGCACAGTGAGAGAATGCATAAAAATGACTATTTTGATCACTACTTTAATTTCCCCACTGCTAACTTAACGTTTCACATGTTAGTAATATAGTTGAGGTTCTAATCCAGAATGACAACAGTAGAATAAGCTTAAATTCCTAGATTACCAACATAACAAGCTGTCAATATTAGTCAAGCGCAGGGTCAAAATCATAGTGCCTGGGCAATACTTCTTTGAAAAGAAATAAACTAAGAGCCAAGGAAACAGAGATAGAGGGGAAATTTTTGAGAGCAATTAAAGTGAGCAGAGGAGAGGGGATGTGATTCTGTGGGAAGAAGGTGGCATGTGATATTTCTTGAGGAGATGAGTTTTCAGTCTACAATGGAAGATGAGCTTGTTCTGATTAGGGTGGGAAGGTCATTCCACCATTATCTCCCCACCTGCAGAATACACAGTTTGTAATACCGTACTAACTCTTTTCTAATGACAAAATGCTTCATGTTTCTGGGGCTCCCTGGAACTGCATCTTCTCACACGGGTCCATGGCCTTATGTGCATCTATTCAGGGGTTCTTGACATGAAAGGGTTTTTCCCATTACCCAGATTGACCTGGATCCAACAGATGCCTTCAATTTCTCCTCCTGTGGGACGGGGTTGCAGGGATGCGTGAACTGAAAACAACCCGGCGGATTAGCGGCGCATTTCTGCGAGAGGTCCTCTTTGGCGTCATCACCATTAAGTAATGTCAGATGAAGCGTAGCGGCGCGGCGTCCCGATTGGTCCCCGAGCCTTTGGCCGGAGCAGGTGAGGAAATTGAAAGAAGCTGCCGCGGGGAAGGGGAGCGCGACGCCAACGCAACGGGGACCGTCAGAGGATTAGGTATGGCTGTTTGATATTCAAGGCTGGAAGGCTTCAATGTGTGGTTGGCCAATCAAACTATCTGCTGTAGTTTTCCAAGACTGAGGAGGGGGGTGGGGGGTCATGGGAAGGTCACTGAAGCCTACGTCAAAATATCAACCACCAATATGGACAAAACTACATTCAGAATAGTGTTAACTTGTGTCTTATTTTCAGAAATGGACTTATGAGGCTGATATACTGTAGAATCTATATTAAATGATGGGAAAACTGAGTTAAGGTGGGTCATATTATGTCAACAATAAAAAGGTTCTTTTTGTTGTTGTTTTTTTTTTCGGGTTAAATCACCGTTGCCATCTCTATGGAGATGTGTTGACGTTTATTTAGATTTATGGTAACTGTGCCACACCGAGTTGACTTGTTCACCCAGTCACAAGAGCATTTCCTTGAGGGAAACAAATGAAATTTCGCTGACTTGATTTATACATTTCCAACTGCATACAGAACAGGGTGTCCGGCAGGTCTGGAATCATAGGGATAAGTAGCACCATATATTCTTCTTGTACGTTTTGCCTGCAAACACTAGCTATCAAGAGAGACGAGTTGTTCAAGCAAGGTTTCTGGTGTCTGAATGGTGGCGTGGGCTAAAAACCCCACTTCTGAAAAGCAGTTTCATACCCGGTAAGTCAGCGGTTTCCCTGTGATTCCAGACTTTTGAACACCTGATATATTCTAAGTATCAGTGAAAAATCTCAGATCAGTTCAACTTTCAATCAGGAATATTCTGGAATTGTGCCATGAATCCTCCCATCACCCATCTCTCCCTCTATCCATACATCAATCCCTCCATCCACCCCTCCCTCCCTCCCTCACACCTTGAGATAGCAGCGATCCTGGTCTGACCTTTGCTGAAGTTGGCGCTGGCCCCTCTGTCCAGCAGCAGTTTGGCCAAGTCGTAGTTGGCCACATTGACGGCGCACATCAGAGGAGTCCATTCATAGCCGAGCCTCGTCTCCACGTCCATGCCTGTCCACAGCAAAACACTTGGGTTAGGTGAGGTGATTAAGGCATTACAGAAAAAAAAAGAAAAGAAAAGAAACATTCTGTGGTGTTGCTCAATGCTCTCATATCCACACACACTGAAAATTCATCATCTGGCCTTATTGTTTAGACCAAAACAAAACCAACACAGGACAATATGGTACATTTAGTCCATATAGCATGATATAGGGCTGTACAAAAAAATCAATACAGCTGAGTATTGCTATATTTTTTTCCATGATATTGTTATTCCAGCCCCTCGTATTGATACATTAAAAAAAATTATTCATGTTTTAAACGGATTTAAAATGTCCTTAAATTTCCCTCAAATCCCTTTGAATTAAATAGTTTTGACTCAATTTGTCCGCTGAGTTATCAATATAATAATGTGATGTACATATTATACCCAGGTGGTACACAGCAAGTAGTATTTTCAGCTCTATTTTTAATTTTCAGTAAATTATGGAGAGTATTGCAATGTATCTCAATATGTATCGTATCACAATGTATCGTGATACAATTGTATCGTGACCCATGTATCGTGATACATATCGTGAGGTCCTTGCCAACACCCAGCCTCAAAATAAGAGCCACTTTCAAACTGTGAAGACATATTGGAACTGATAGATAGAACTGATATTGGTACTAGGCCTCTGAACACAAATCACCCCCCTCCTCTAATGCTAAAAAAGTCACCTAGTGGTTAGAGAGACCGTCACATTACCAGAAGGTCTCCAGTGGTTTAATCCCCATTCAACAGCCATGTGTCCTGTTGTAATGTCCTCGAGTAAGACACTGAGCCCCCTAAACCCTAAAGAAATTCTAAGGTAAACACTGCATCTGCTTAAAAAAAATCCTTTCAAATGTTGACCAGGTAGTGTGATCAGGTGAATAAATAACACCGCCTCCTAGTCTGACATCACTCGTCCCACAGTGCAAACATCAGAACATCTACGTATATCCACTCTTGTAAATTCAGAGAGGAAGAAGTAGTGCAAACACTCAGTGTGCATTGCACTGTGGGATAGACCAGGAGGACCAATTGATGTCAATCAGGGTGAGAAATAACCACCGGCCACTTGACAAATGCTGTAAATTCTGACTGTGGCTGGGAAGTTTGTTTCCTCTACCAGTGGTAACCAGCCAGCAGAGTGGTCACCAGCAACCTGGTCAGTCAGTAGCCAGCAGCGTCCAAATAAAAACCAAATGCTGGTAAAATTTGTCTTTGGAGGATAAATCAATAAGGGTTGCCTGCCACACTGGCCGGAACTTTTTGACACAACAACATTTAAATGCTTTGCTTATATACAGTCTTTGGTCTTTTCCTGTTCTCAAACTTTGTCCCTGCTGACCACTGCACACGCTCTCTAACCGCTAGCCAATCAAACTAGAGCTGCCGCGGTTACTGCATTACCGCGGTAACGCAATCAAGTCGCGCCCACCGCAGAGTCAAGCTGATCACCGCTTCACCGCTGTTTTTTCCCCCCGTTTATTTTAGGCCTATTGTTTATGTTCCAATTTTGGGACAGCAACAAGTGGCGAGCACTTACAACAACTGTAACACTGTTCTGAGGTTTAAATTATTTCTTTTTTATGGAGGTTACCGTGACGGTTTGAATGGCTTCGCTAATTTGTGCGGTAAGGCAAAAAATCAATACCGTGGCAGCTCTAAATCAAACCAAATCAAATCATGTGTCAGACAGGTTCCAGACTGACTACCTGTTCCGCTGCTCTACACAAAGCGGTAGCATATAAACTTCTCTTTCTCCACTGCCTCGAGGGTTAACTAGCATAACGTTTACAATATTCCCGTGTTACGACACAGTTTATGACTTAAACATTAGTTTAAGTCGCTCTGGATAAAGAGCTTCGCCTGAAAACTTATAATGAAATGTTAATGTAAACGATTCTATTACATCCAATTCTCTCTAAAATCACTGATCACAGGAGGCTATATGGCTACACACAGTCAAGAGATTAACCACCAGTGTGTGATTCAGATGAGACAGAATACTTGCCATTGTCCAACAGTTGCTCAACAGCCAAGATATCTCCCTTACTGATGGCTCTTTTCAACCTGGACACATCGTCTTCTGCCACTGGTACAGCTGGATCATCATCCTGTGAATAAGGGGGAGAAATACAATGAATGCAATTAAAGAACTGACAACTGTCATTCCAAAATTTCAGGTAGCAAAATTCTACCATAATGGTTATACGGCATTTTTGGAATGACACAAGGCAGAAGCCACTCATTCCACCACATAGAGGTCTGGCTTTGGATTATGCTGCACGATGGGAGTAATTTTATGGTTATTTTTCGTTATTTTTGGAACTCTAAAGATCGGTCCGGGGAGTGTTATATGAACTAACTTCACCAGAGTTTCAGCTGGCATGGGGGTGAATAGATAATAGATTCATTTTTGGGTGACCTATTCCTTTAAGATGCCGCAGGCTCACTGTATGAAGCAGTCTATCACAACCGAGTGATCAGGAGGAAGGGAAGGATTTTCAACTGACTGAACTGACTATCTCGTGAACTGATACCAGCACAGCAGTACACTAATGTCAACCGGATCAGTAAAGCCCAATGTCCACCAGATGCGGCACGGGATCGGAACGGCTCTGGAACGGAAGGCAATGTACACTGCACGCGTTTGATTGAGTTGTATGCATCACCCGCAAGTCAATAAAGTGCATTTCCATGCTTGTCAGACGCAATCGGATCCGGCAAAAATAGACCAGACGCGGGAAAAAAAATTACCTTGCTGGATTTGCGAGATCACAATCACGCGAGAATCCATCTTGCCAGGCTTCAAGTTTATGCGTTTGTGGCCGAACCACAGTGGTGCGGACCAATCAGCGTAACATCAGTTATTTCTGAACTGGAGAGTATTTCTTAATTGAAAGAAGAGCAAAGAACGGCACTGAAGGCTTTTCTGGATGGAAAAGATGTTTTCGCTCTTCTCCCGACTGGCTTCGACAAGAGTATGTTTATATGGTTTGTTGATCTGATTGGTTGAAGTTAGCCTGTGATAGATGGTGATAGACAGATGGTTCAACCAATCACCTGCCAAGTATTTTTTGAAAGTGCCTGCCCTTTTCCAAACAGTTTCCAAGGACGACTTCCCAGATGGTTCTGTGTAACAAACCATCTGGCGCGTCAGGTTAGGAAAAAAACGGAGCGGCCGAAACTGCCGTGCGGGTTCCGGACGGCTTCCGCGCCGCTACCGCAACGCATCGGCACCCGGTGGACATCGCAGCACTGATTCACATGGGCGCGAGTCTGTTCCGGCACACGCACGGCTTCCGTGCCGGAGCCATACTGCATCTGGTGGACACTGGGCTTTACTCAGTCTGCAACTCCGCATGGTGGCTCCCCCTACAGGTGACTGGAGGCACTGACGGTCAGTTAGCAACACAGCCGTGGTATGAATCAACTGAGAAATAATATGAAAGGATTGCATGAGGTAAGACAGGCCAATTGTAGTGCTTGTGACAGGAAAGTTTGCGCAAACACTGTTAAATGACATTAAACTAGGAGTGAGGTGAATTGAACGTGCTGCTACAACGCTGATGCCTTGCTGAGCTGACAGAATCTGCGAAACCAGTGATAGACCCTGAACAGATGTGGAACTGAACGAATCACATACTAGGTGATTTGAATCTTTGTACTGGAGTGAACAAAACGATTCAAATCAGTAAAGTGATTCATAATTACCACCACTGGTATTAATTATGATGCAGTGACCTGTGCAACCAACAGTTGTCTACAAAATACTTGTTTACACTGAAATGTCATCGCTGCTATCATTCCCTTCTACAATGTGCCCATCATGGTTGTATGGCTATGGGTCTGTGCATCAGAATATTGCCAAGTGCATATTTGGGCAGTATGAAATATGGCCAACATTAGCTGACACCAAAGAACAATAACTTGCCCAATACTGTTCGATTCAATTCAGTCTCCATGGTCTATATAGTTTCATTTTTTGCAACATTTCAAAAGTTCATAAAATTTGCTTGACCAATCGACGGAATCATAGCTGTTGTTGTGGCTCTTCCAACATGGCGGCGTGTCCCCGGAAATATTGATAACCACGTTAAACATCCGTGCACGTGCGGTGACAACGGTTGTCAAAGACGTCTCATATGAAATATAACGTTAACCTATCTTACGTAAGACTTAGATGGGTTACAGACTTTCCATAAAGCAACCCGTTTTCGTTTTACAAGGCTGACACTTAAGGCAAAACGAGAAACACCGATATAGTGCATTTAAGTACATTTTACGTTAACTGACACACGGGTTAAAAACAAACAAAAACAGTTAGCTGACTTAGCTAGCTAAGAATGACTTGAGTCCAATTTCGTTGCTGCTAGCCAGCAGTGACTCCAATTTTAGAATAATTTTTTCAGGTTACCTGGTTATGAGAAGACTTTTTTGTAGAGTATCCGATATCCCATTCGTCGTTGCTGCAGTCGCTTTCATCTCCAGCAGGGAAGGCGCAATCCATCCGGCTACTCATGGTTCTGGTTCTGATCGGTTCTGGTTCGTATTCCTCTCCTTCCTCTTTTTCTTCTTCTTCCTCTTTTTCTTCTTCTTCTTCTTCTTTTTCTTCTTCTTCCACGTCTAATTCTTCCTCTTCTCCTTGTGTTTAATGGCGAATTGCACTGCTTATGGTTATCAGGTTCACTTAAAATTAACGTTTTCTGTCCGCCAGTTAGCTACACCTGAGCGGGCATGTGACGTCACCGCTATAGGTAAAGGGGTGTTACACCGAATTTGGTGACCCATCAGATTCTGTGACCTGCCCTGATATTCTTCCCCTAACCCCAACCATCTCACTCCTCATGCCTAAACCTAACCAACCCAACCAACACTGCAGCTCACAGAATCTGATGGGTCACCAAATACGGTGCAACAGGGGCATCGCAAGAAAATAATAAAATACTAAAGGGCCGATAGGTGCCGATAGATGCACAAGATGATTAAAACAACAATAAAAAACAAACTGGGACCATTGTTCAAGTACCTGGACAATGTGCATTGTGCCGTGCCTGGAATGAGTGTGTAGCATACTAGCAGTTGCCCAAAATATGAATCCATATTGCAAATAATGCTTCGTGATCCTTACATTTGCATTATTTGCAGTGACAGGTGGCAGGCTACCTGCACTCACTCAGGTGACAGGTGAGGTCAGTTTCATATCAGAGGCAGGGAAGTAGAGCAGTGGCCTCCAATCCTGTGCTACAGAGGGCCAAGAGTCTGCAGGTTTCCATTCCAACCAAACAAAACACCAGCTGATTTCACCAACTAACACAGCATCAGCCAGAGAGAAGGAACTAACCAGTGAAATGAGCTGCTGTACTGTTTGGTTGCAATGAAAACCTGCAGACTCTTGGCCCTCACACATGGAGACCAGTGACATGGAGCATCCAAAAATTGTGATGGGGCACAAATTCACCCAAATGTGTATGGTGTAAATCAAGGGAGAGGGTTAACCCTAACCCTAACTAGGCCTATAGTTTTGCATGAGCTGCATTTTCTAATACAGAAACCAATCGTGCTGCCAATTAATTTGTGGAGAGAACTAAAGTATCAGGGAGGGTGGATTATCAATGATCTGTTACACAATAGAATCAACATGAATATTACAAATGAAAGGCAACAAAAATGGCTGTTTATTTTATGTTTGAGAGGTGTCAGATATCAAATATCCGAGGAGGTATGTGTTGAGTTTGAATAAACATGATGCCAGTGGCATATGGGTCCTAAAATGATTTAATCCAGAGTAGAAAATTAATTCTGGTGAATTCTGGCTGTAAAGCATGAAACTAACACTGCCAGGATTACTCTGTTCCCTGTGTATCAGTCAGTGGACAGAAAGGCACTCACACTGCCAGGGTTAGAGGTTTGATTGGCTCAGGATGTTAAGCACTTTTGCTACTGTAAGGTGCTTTGGATATAAGCAAGCCAGCAAAAGGCATATAAATGGCTTTTATATTGTCTTATCTATCTGGAGTAAACCAGCTTGGTTGCTGCAGAGGATGACGAAGGACCAGCAGGTGTCACTCTTTCCTCTGTCAAGGCAGACAGCCTCACCTCATCCTCACAACCTAGGATTGATCACATATTACATTTCAGGGATTTAGCTGATGCTCTTATCAAGATCAACTTACAGTGAGTGCCAAAGTAGAATAAGATTGAACTCCAAGTTCACCAAAATGACAAACAACCAGCAGTAAGGAGGTCAGGGGTCAGAGCCAGAGCGACCTGGCAATATTCCTGAGGGTAGGAACAAATATGTAGATATGAGAGAAATGCTTGAAAAAGAAATAAAATAAGAGCTAAGGGAGAGCTGGAGGGATTTTAGGGTAAAACAGGACAATTTTCTCAGTTTCCAAAAAATGCCTGTCGTTATATTGTGAAATTCTCTTCTGAATGTATATATTGTATGTAGAATGATATGTATAGATTCCTACCTATTCTTTGGCCTGCACTGTCCTCTTGCACTGAATGTGAGGTCCTGTTGTCCCTGTGCCTTATGTGCCACTATGCCCTTACTGTACACTGTGGGAGTTGTTGTTACATCACTGCACTGACGTAACCAAGACAAAGTCCTGTGCATTTACTGTAGTTGAATAAAGTGACTCTGATTCTAACTGTGATAGTTTTCCTCAAGTGTTCAAATGTCTAAATCCACTTTCTCATTGGTTTAGAAGTTTTGCCTATAGTTAGTAGTCATACACACACACACACACACACACAGGCCCAAAAGCACATTGTTTCCTCGGTCAGCAGTGGCAAGGCACCACAGGAACACTTTTAGTAACACAGCGTACACTCAAAACCCAAACTGAAATCAAAACGGATGCAGACATGGAACCAAAATCATAAATTACCCAGCGACACCGCGGCTATAAACAAATTAAAATACTGTACATCCAATTGACTTCATGTGACTCTCCTCATCGCTCAATTCCATTACAGAAGTCTGGGCTCAGCAGTACGTCTCTGTCTCTCTCTCTCACACACACACACACACACACAGTCACACACACAGAGCCGATGATCAGGTCCAAATAAACTTGACGAGGAGCAGGAAACGCAGCCAGCATTCTGCGCTAAATTCATTCATTCCTTCACTGACTCAGCTACACTTGTCACTTCAAACGCAGAAGCAACGCGCACCGAGAGATTCACCCAGTTTAACACCAGGGAGGTCGAGATGCAATCAGCTGTTTTGAATTTTACCACATTTCAAAGTGTCCCTCCATGACTTTTCCTAGAGCCCTTTTCTGTACAAAACAATAATAACAGTAAAAAATAATACAAGGAAATAGTAGATAATTAAATTCATTCCCAATTCAATTGTTGGCTTGTTGGCCTTCTCTCTCTTAGACCCCTGAAATCCACTGACCTTTCTCTTAATAGGTAGTAAAAACATGTGATACCACAACATGTGATACAGATGCTTGTTTTGCCTGTAAGCAGCTGCAGTACATTTAGATAGATAGATAGATAGATCGATAGATAGATAGATAGATAGATAGATATAATTTTATTTACGGTGTGTGTCACTCCTCAACATACAGGTCAAACAGAGCAACAAACACAGTACCCCAATAAAAAAAGAGGTTGAGGACCACTCATTTAGAGTTATGAGACACAGGCTAAATATAATACACATAAAAAAAAAATACTAGAATATATATTTATAGATAGATCAAAGATTTAGATTACATTCAGTGTCATGCTCAAGGGCCCACGGCCGCTGAGGGAATCGAACCCATGACCATGAGGACCAATACGAGCCAAATTCATACAGTTTTTCTACCATCAGCCACTGACTCGGCCTATACTGTCAGTAGCTACAGTGTCAGTGCTGACAGTGATGAGCGGTCATATTAGATAAGACTCAGTTTGTGGGTTGCGATGCTTAAGAACCAAAGGCTTTACTTGCTTCTTCATATTTTTTATCTCTGTTCCCTAATGGAATGTCTGCAGGTTTTGATCCGCCCTCGCCCTGAAACTGTCCGTAACCTGAAACTGATAAAAAGTTTCCAGTTCATATATAGATGTCCAGGAACTGTTTCTGCCAGTTTCTGGATGATAGGGAGGCTTTTTGTTGATGTTTTCAGCAAAGTTCACTCAGTGGGTTGGGAAGCATTGGCTCTACATTCAGCAGCGTATTCATATCACTTGGGTTATTTCTGGCTACAACCTTTAGGCTCCATTGAGTTGATGTTTTTATTGATTTTTTTCCCCTCTTTTTTTGACATATAATTGACCCCCTCATATTAAGTAGTCTACTATTTTATATATTTTATTATCACTTGTTTATATGCATTTTTAAAGCACTTTGTAAACTCTGTGCTCATGTTAGTGCTATACATATTATTATTATAATATAACAATGTTTTGTATTTATGTATGCATTTATTTACTGAGGCTATTTATTTATTTATTTATTTTGCATTTTCCTTATAGGTTTGGCATAGGGGGTCTGAAATGTCCCAGACCCCCATCCTAGAGGCAAGAGAGGGGAAGATTTTTGTTGGTGCTGATTTTGTTTTAGTGAGTTGAAAAACTATTCCTCACTGTGCTGGCGACCCCTGGGGGCCCCGGGGCCGCTGCGTGGCCCCCACTTTAAGATCCGTACAGTGTCTGTCTCCCGTCCCGCTGAAGCGGAGGAGCGGATCCACATGGTTTCTGCGTCTTGTTGTCACAGTATGCAACCTGAGGCTCGTCGGTGTGGAAATGACGTGTCTCTCCGCGAAGTTTTGGCGAGCCCATAAAGGATGGCCTGTCCTCTCACTGTCTGTCACACCGAGGGAGAGACAACAGGAGCAGAGAGAGAGAGAGAGAGGGAGGGAGAGAGAGAGAGAACAACAACACAGAGCAGACCAGGGAGACGCACCGCGCACAGAGGCAGAGGAGAAAGACACATTTCTCTCGGTTTGGGAGGAAGATAACTAAACAGTGATATCTTATTTACTGGAGGCGCAAGGTGGAGGATAACACAGGCGCTCGCCCTCTCTCTGCGTGTGGGACCGGAGCACCCAGGGGACACCCAAATGTGAGCGACGCGCACGGCAACTCAGGTGCAGAGAAACCAAACTGGCGGCGCACTTAGGATGCAGAAGTCACCAGTGGAAGATGCAAACTTCCTCTCCAAATATTTCTTCTGGTAAGAAATGTTATCTGCGTTCTTTGTATGAGGGGCCGGGCTGTCAGTTTGCTCAGTCTCCTTGACCAATTGATAGAAATTTACCAATTAATATTATCTTGTCAGTCAAAAGTCATTGATCCACTTCCCTATTTGGTGGCTATCAGCAGGTTTGGGGGTTTTGCTGGGGAATGAAACTAGTTGGAGGGACTTTGAATTGACGCACACACTTGAGGCCAGGCGGACAGGTGCGACAGATTGCGGATTGTTTTGCGAGGAGAATACAATGATGTCAAAGTTTGAAACAATTTCGGACTGTTTTCTGAATGACAGGCTTAAAATCGCTCCGGAATCCCATCTTAGCCTACTGTCCGGGACCGTCCTCATGTCCTGTTTTGTTTCCAAAGGAAATTACAGCAGCAGTCCATATAGCTGCAGACTGAGCTTGTCCTTCCCACATAATGATATCTTTGTATGAACTGTTGTTGGTGCAGGTGATCTGTTTATTTCGTGCGTAAAATGTGCACAGCAGGCTTTAAAACGGTGCGCCAAATGATGACTTTACACTCTCAGGTATGAGAATAATCGCTGTGAAAGTTTGCCAAGTTTTGAATCATCAGATTATAGACAAATTGAAAATGTTAGTCATATAAAGAAGAACATGCATTAATGATAAATCACTATAATGCTGAATCGTGAGTTTGCAGTGACTTTATATTATCTCCTATAGTAGGCTACTATAGAATTTTCTGTGGTTTACTACTTTGACCTTTAGCTGCAAGACGTTTGTGACACTTGCATAACATCCATCTAAAATTTATAGGATTACTACAATTCTTTCTCATATTTTCTCATCATACTGTGAAGATAGAATATGACATCCCAAAGAAATCAGTAGGCCTTTTTTCAGATAAAGTCAAATGATGTGAACCATATAACCAGGATGGCTTTTCTTAAACTTTTTGGTCTCAGGAACCAACAAACAGTTGTCTTCTTCTCTGCTGTCTGTTAGTAGCCTGACTGTCCAGCCCCAGGAATCACTTACACTACAACTAACACCAGTTTACATTAAAACTGCCAGTCGAAACACTGACCCAGGCTTTTATATCAGTGTTGCCTTACCCCAAGAACCAAATACATTTCATATAAACTTTGAAATATCTTCAAATGTTTCAATATATAAATGCCACAAAAATGTATTTGTACAGCTTATTTTGGATATACTATGATACGTACACTGTGTCTTGTGAACAGTCTATAGGAAGAAAATATATTTCCAAAGTCCAAATATAGGCTACTTTGAATGAATGTCATCGACCTGCACAAATAGATTTTGTGGCCAATGTTTGCACATTTTGAAACATACCTTGAAATACTGTATATTCTGAACTATATTGTAGGCTATATGAAATGCATCTTTGCAGTATAGGGGGTCTAGCTACAAAGTGCTGGTACAGAATAATCAGTGTAATGTGTGGTTTTCCTGCAGGTGGATGTCACCACTGCTCAGGAAGGGCTTCATGAAGAAGTTGGAGCTGACAGATGTGTACAAAGCTCCGTCTTTTGATCTGGCAGACAACCTCTCTGAGCGGCTCGAAAGGTCGGTGCACACTTTGTTTGGTTTGGTGATGCATGTTTGACCAATGGTTTTCCACCGGTTCAGCCCAGTACACCGACTGGGGAAATGTATTCTCTTTCGCTGAATCCCTGGCTTGTGAAAACGTATTGCCTCTCTGGTCACGTGAGGACAAAGCAGAAGCAGGTCTGTGTCCCATTTTGTCAAATGGCCCATAGATTAAGAGAGTGGTTTCCAAAGTGGGGTCCAGGGACCTCCAGGGGTCCTTAAGATGGTTCCACGGGGTCCTGAGCATACAAGGAATAGTTCAATTTCATTCGTGTTTCACTTATTACAAGTTAGCACAATGTGAAAATGTATAAGAATGACTATTTTGTTCATAGGTTTCACTGTGCCCAATGTTAACACTTATAGGCAGTGATGTAATTCTATACTAAATCCAGACTAAGTACAGAAATCTCAGTTGGGGCTCAATAGGACCAAATGTTATCACATTATCGCATATCCATTTGGGGTCTTTGACATGAAAAAGTTTGGGGGCCCTGGATTAAGAAACCATGCTTTTGATTCCTTATCCTGTGATTTTGCTGGTGTCAGTGTGTGTGTGCCATCCACACTAGATAGATTGCCTTTCATAGTGGAATGTGGATTGTTGCATTACTTAATTCATATGTAAATTTAATTATTTCATTGTGTAAGAGGGACAATGAGGCAAACATGGTCCTGTATGATCGCTGGAGACAATGTGAAAGTGAAGAGTTTCATTCCAAAAATCTATATAGATGATGTCCTGGAAGATGTACTTTGCTTTTCTGCATCCATTTTGTTATTGTTGGTGTATTTTTCCTCTTCATGGATAACTGGCCAGACATAAACAACGTGACATCACATCCAGATATTTCCAATGATCTAAAACATCAGCGGTAAACGTCAGGTTTTGGTGTCAGTCCCTCAGAATCAAAGAGCGAGGGCTTCTTTCTAGAGCCGCCATTTTGCACCGAGAGACATAGAAGAGAGACCAATTTCTCCACCCACGGGAGCAGGAGAGAGACCAGAATGCAATACAGCTGCAAGGTTGACAGGTTGTGTTTTGAGTAAAAGGACACAACTCTCACTTTTTCTCAACTGGAAAAGCTCTTGCTCTCTTGCTGCAACAAGTTCATGCCCATTCTTTGGGGGTTGTCACAAGGCATTCTGGTAAATGTAGGAACTGAATGCTGTTTACAGAAGGCCAATACATATACAGAAAATGTCTAGGCTTGTAACTATGTACTGTACACGTGCGGAAGGTGCAGATCGGGGCATGTGCATCACCAGCCGGTCACATGATCAGAAGCCATGTGGACGTGCAGAGACGACGTCACCCGGATGTCTGCAGCCTCCATGTTTTTCCTCTCTGCCCTTTCAGTGTATTTACAGTAGCGGGCCGTCGTCCGTCCTTCCTCCACCGGGGGAACGGGAGCGTCAAACTAAAATATGGGCTGGCATTTGGACCTAAACATGACGTGTGTGTGTGCCAACAAACACATGATGGGCAAGGTTAACTCTCCTCTCTCTCTCTCTCTCTCTCTCTGTCTCTCTGTCTCTCTCTCTCTGTCTCTCTCCCTCTCTCTCTCTGTTTCTCTGTCTCTCTCTGTCTCTCTCTCTCTTTCTTTCTCTCTCTCTCTCCCTCTCTCTCTCTCTCTCTGTCTCTAACTCTAACTGTCCTTTGTCTCTCTCTCTCTTTCTTTCTCTCTCTCCCTCTCTCTCTCTCTGTCTCTAACTCTAACTGTCTCTTGTCTCTCTCTCTCTCTCTGTCTAACTCTTCTCTCTCTCTCTCTCTCTCTCTCCCTCTCTCTCTCTCTCTGTCTCTCTCTCTGTCTCTCTCCCTCTCTCTCTCTGTTTCTCTGTCTCTCTCTGTCTCTCTCTCTCTTTCTTTCTCTCTCTCTCCCTCTCTCTCTCTCTCTGTCTCTAACTCTAACTGTCCTTTGTCTCTCTCTCTCTTTCTTTCTCTCTCTCCCTCTCTCTCTCTCTCTGTCTCTAACTCTAACTGTCCTTTGTCTCTCTCTCTCTTTCTTTCTCTCTCTCCCTCTCTCTCTCTCTCTGTCTCTAACTCTAACTGTCTCTTGTCTCTCTGTCTAACTCCTCTCTCTGTCTCTCTCTCTGTGTGTGTCTCTAACTCTCTCTCTCTCTCTCTCTCTAACTCTAACTGTCTCTTGTCTCTCTCTCTCTGTCTCTAACTCTCTCTCTCTCTGTCTCTCTCTCTCTCTGTGTCTCTAACTCTCTCTCTGTCTCTCTCTCTCTGTCTTTAACTCTAACTGTCTCTTGTCTCTCTCTCTGTCTCTAACTCTTCTCTCTCTCTCTCTCTCTCTCTCTCTCTCTCTCTCTCTCTCTCTCTCTCTCTCTCTCTCTCTCTCTCTCTCTCTCTCTCAATTCAATCCAATTCAATTCAAGGAGCTTTATTGGCATGACGTACATGTGCACATGCTACCAAAGCATATATTCAAACATAAATGAGATAGAAATAAAGTAAAATAAAATGAAATAAACTGCATATTAAATATATAGATTCATCACAAAGAATATTTCTGGACAGTAACAACAATAACAGTGATGATTATATAAAAAAAGTAAAGTTAAAGAAGAGTTTACAGAGTTGATGTGTTTCTTAGATTATGGCAGTACATGGCATACTGAGCACAGAGTTCTACTGTTTCAACATTTTCTCTCTGTTTCTCTCTCTCCCTCTCTCTCTCTCTCTGTCTCTCTGTGTCTCTCGCTCTCTCTCTCCTTTTCAATCTGCCTGCTCGTCAAGTCATACTCTCTTCCTCTCTGCCCTTTATTTTTCTCTCTCTGTCTGTTTCTTTCCATTTCATCCTCTCTCTCTCTCTCTCTCTTTCTTGTCAAGCCATTCTCTCTCTGTCGTTATTTCTTCCTCTCTCTTTCATCAAGTCATTCTCGTTTTCTTTCTGTCTCTCTTTCTCTGTGTTTCTCTCTCTTTCTTCCTCTCTCGTCAAGTCAAGTCATTCTAATTTTTTCTCTGCCCTCTTTACTCTTTATTTTTCTCTCTCCACCTCTCTCTGTCTCTCTCTCTCGTCAAGTCATTCTCGTTTTCTCTCTGCCCTCTCTCTCTTTCTCTGTTTATTCTGTTTCTCTTTCTCTCTCTGCCCTGTTTCTTTATCTCTCTCCTTGTCAATCTGTCTGTTTCTCTCTCATCAAGTCAAGTCAGTCTCTTTGTCTCTTTGCCCTTTTTGTCTTTCTTTCTCTCCTTTTCAATCTGTCTCTCTTTCCCTCTCATGTCAAGTCTTCATCTCTTTCTCTGTCCTATATCTTTCTCTGTCTTGCTCTGTCTCTCTCCTTTTCTGTTTCCCACTGTTCGTTTCTCTCTCTCTCTGTCTCTCTTGCTCTCTCTCTCTCTCTTTCTCTCTTTCATTAAATCAAATCAAGTCAGTTTCTCTCTCTCCAGGGTATCCACAGTTCTTAAAAAGTCTTACAATAAATTAGTTCAGTTTGAGGGCTTAAAAACAATCTTAAATGCAATTATTACGAAACACAGTTGGACGTCATGTCCCTTAACGGTTAATGTCCTGGTCTCCTTCTTCTTGTTCTGCCCATCTATGTTCAATCAGATGTAGTATTTTTTGCCAGATTTATTTCTTCAATTTGGCTTTTAAAGTGGTCGTAAATTTAATTCCAGGCAGCATTAAAAAGGTCTTAAAAGATCTTACAGTCTCTGCAGATATCCTGTTCTTTTCCGCCTCTTTCTGCCCTCTCTTCCCATCATTATCTCTCTCTCTTTGTTTCTCTCACTCCCTCTGTTTCTCTCTCTCTCTGTTTCTCCCTCTCTTTCTGTTTCTTTCTCTCCTCCTACCTCTCTCTTCACTGCTCTCTCCCTTCTTATAACACTGAGCAAATGTCACACCTTTGACAAATTTTTTGCGTCTTCAAAAAAGAGAAAGGAGACTGATGTGAAGCCACCTGTTAAATGTCACCCATGTGTTTTTTGTTTTTTTTTGTGGACCACAGCGGGTCCCTTGCTGGAGTTGCCGTTGGGTCGCCCAGGGGCCCGAGGGCTCGGGGGGGTGCAGGGGCCCGCGTCACGGTGAGCGCTGCCAACAGGCTGCTTCATGTGAATGGGTGTTAAAAGTCGACCTTTAGAAAGGGCCCGACGCCCACCGGGTGATGAATGAGCAGCGGTGGGTGATTCTACTTTTATTATTGTGATCAGGCAAACAGTGAGGGCTGCTGGGAATGTGAACTTTACCTTCCATTAAAGCATGCTGGGTACAGTCACCCACTCCATCACATACTCCGCTCAGCTCAGCTCAGATCAGATCAAACAGCTTTATGTGGTAAGGCTTTCCTTACACCACCAAAGCTGTTACTGCATACAACAACGGCAAATATATAAAAAAAAATATATATATAAATCATAGATAAGAAAGGGAAAAAGCTTCTAACAATTCAATTGAACTTTAATCATTTAAAGGTGCAATGTGGCATTTATAACCATCAATTGTTGTCAAATGAACTGTGATACCTTGATATAATCACCATAAACAAATGAGACCATGGTGGGGATGATTGGTAGCCTCTATCTCACAGAAGTGGTATTGTTAGTGCTAGTGTTCCTCATAATGAAGACCACATTTCCCATGAACCCCCCCCCCACACACACACAGACACACACTCCCTGAAGAAGAAAAAGAAGATCAACATGTTGGAAGTGCTTTTTCCATCGGTCTTTCACCTTTCTCTCCATCTCTCTCTCTCTCTCTCTCTCTCACTCTTTCTTTCTCTCTCCTTCCTCCTCCTCTCCCTCTCCAGCTCTCCTCCCATCACTCAGCGATGAACCAGTCAGCCAAATCACCCCGGTTATAAACGACCCATAGAGAACAATGCTGCTACTTACTGTAGCTGTGACTGTTTGCCAAGGCGGTTGAGGCAGTTAATCTAACAGTGTTGTAACCAGGGCAGGAAGCTTAAAGCTGCACCAGGCCAGATTTTTATATGAAAATACACCCGTCTTATCAGTCTGATCGCAAAGTGAGGCTGCAACAGAGAGGAGCATCCCAACAGAGAGGAGCGTCCCACCAGAGAAGAGCGTCCCAACAGAGAAGAGTGTCCCACAGAGAAGTGTCCCACCAGAGGAGAGCGTCCCAACAGAGAAGAGTGTCCCACAGAGAAGTGTCCCACCAGAGAAGAGCGTCCCAACAGAGGAGAGCGTCCCACCAGAGAAGAGCGTCCCAACAGAGAAGAGCGTCCCATCCCCTCTATCTGAGATGTTATAATTCTAGCGTTTGGTCACTGGTGGGAAAATCCTATCCTAATCAAAACTGGAAAATCCACATTCTGAGCATCTTTTAAAGAAAATAAAAAGAGAAGGTATCAAGTTGTATTTCATGAGGCTTTTTACCCTCAACTAAGTGTGTTCATCTCTTGAGTGTATTTCTTTCTAATTGACCAACGCTCCCAAAGAATCTCTTGCAGCTTTATCTTCTTTTTTTTCTTTTTTCTGTGACTGATTTACCAGCCAAAGAAGTAGAAAAGACTCTGAAAAAAAGGATGTTTGGTTCCCTGCCAAAGTGGTTGGTGCAGCAGACAAATGCACCAGCCACAGCCAAACTTCACCAGCATTTGTCTGGTGGATGAGTCTCCCACCCTGCTTGTTGCTCTGTGTAACAGTGCTGTAACTCTCTCTCTCTCCCTGCAGAGAATGGGACAGAGAGGTGGTGTCGGCCAAGACCAAGCCCAGGCTGATGCGAGCGCTGTCCCGCTGCTTCCTGGGCCCGTTCCTCTTCTACGGCGTCCTCCTCTACCTTGGGGTGAGTCTGTCTGTGGAGGAAGCAGGTCCAATGTAGCCTGTAAGGAAGTTTGGTACGAACTCTGTCAGAATGAGGAGTTTCCTTTCCCACATTTTGAGCATCTTTTAATGAAAATTGAAGAGAGAATGTCTCACGTTAGCTCAAAGGAATACATTTACACTTTTGAGGAAATCATTAGATCTTTTGCCTCTCGTTGGAGCTGCCAACGGGTGAAATTTGCAAAGTGCAGCTTTGACTTTTTCATCCCAACAGCTAGAGTGGCTGATGTATTCACAAACTCATTGGCCACTTTCACTATTTTACTAGCCACACAGAGCCTGGAGCACACACACACACACACACACACACACACACACACACACACACACACACACACACACACACACACACACTTTCCCACAGGGGCCAAAGATTCTACAAATGAATGCACTCATGACAGCGTAAGGCGTGGATAAAAAATATTCACAGTTTTTTTATTAACTCCAGAAAAAGTTTAAATTTCCAAGTGTCAGGTTCCCGAAGAATATGTAAAGGGGTTTCTTTTAGAGTCCAAAAAATCAAGTTATCAACATTTTGTGGTTTGAAGCCGACATTGGCCTTTTATTAAAAATCAGACATTGGCCAGTCCGTGTCGTCCACCTCTGATATGACGCAGTTTGTTTGATTACATATTTATTGTATAATTAATCAATACTACACTGATTGTCTGTGGGAATCCCTAAACCAGAATTGATTCTAATCCAAAATTTTGATCAGATCGGATTCCACACAAGTATGCATGTTTATTATACATGTTTATTATATGATTATTGTTATTATCGTTGTTGTTGTTGTTGTCATCCTGCGTTTGATTAGAAAGTGTTAGTGTCCCACGATGGTCTAAATGCTGTTTCAGAGACTTTTCCATCCGGTCAAGAATAAAATTCTGGGGTAAACACGGAATACACTAACTAACATGTAGCTAGTGGTATGTTACTTCTTTATATGAGCATACATATTACATAATTTATTAGCATCAGAATTACCAGTGGCTAGCAGAGAGGTAATGTATACATAAACTGTGACATAATGATAAATTAACAATGTCACTCTTGATTCATTAATAAGTGCTTAATCACTTATCAGCATGTTACTTACTAGCGACTAAGAGATGATTAGCTAACTGATATATGCATTAGTGGTTAATCAATGATGATAAATTAACTACATAATAAAACATTAACTACCAAACTGTAACGTGTTACCAATAATTGTAATTTTTTGACATGGAAATGGTCACATTTAATGATTTTGAATATCTTTAAATACAACAGACAAAATATTGTCAGTGCCAAGTCCAAAGTATTGGTATCGTTCTTCTAAAGCCCAAGTCACTCTGGATCAGAGCATCACAGGTCATGTGTACAGCAGGGATGGGATGAAATATCTAAATTCAATATATCGCAATTATAATAATGACAATTTGTTTTGTAGGGCAGAAAAATGAATCGTGATATTAGCTCCATTTTATTCTGCTGTAGTAATCACAAATGAGACGACTTGACCATCGCAATTTCACAAGCTCTCCATCTAAATTATATTAATTGCACTTTGTAATGCCGTTTTTAAATTGTTCTTTACATTCTAGCAAGCCAATGCCATCACTAGTGGCTCAGAAATAATCACAGTTCTGCACAGTCAAACTTTGTCGTCACTGAACTTGATCAATGTGTTTTAATCGAATCTGAATTGAATCGTGAAGCCCATGTCGCGTGTCGAATCGCATCATGATAGGTCCCATCCTTGGTGTGTAGTGGCTCTAAACGTCTCCACAGCTCCTGTAGATCCTTGTCACAAGCTGCTGTGCTGCTGCCAGCTCCACCTGTGTGTGTGTGTATGTGGTACTTGGGAGTGAATTGAGAGAGTCTATAGAGTTACAGTACCATGTCACACAAACATCACAGGCATGTGGCACCGGGGTGTCGCGATCCATCCCACCACCCGGGGGCTTATGGGAAGGTGCCGACAGCAGCCATTACGTAAGCTGGTACAGTAGGAGGTGGTTGCCATGACGACAGGAATGCCCGTTAGATGTTAAAGAGGGGTTGTGGGGAAGAGGGTGAAGCATGGAGAATGGTTGTCACTGTAAGTCCAAGGAGCAAAGTCAACCCCCCCCCCCCCCAGATCTTAAGTAACTGATGGTCAAACAAATGAGTTTTTTCGTTTAAACAGTTCACAGAGTTCCTACGCAGATCTGGAAAGTCTGGTCTGGAAAAGTATGGGAAATTATTTTGAGAATTTCCAGGTTTTGCAATTTGCACAAAAGTCTAAAAAAAGTGTAGAAAAACTGATCTTCAGTCCTGATACACATATGACATATGCACTTCCTCACAGTTATAGATCCACTGTCATTTTTATGTTATGATTTTTATGTTGTGAAGAATAACCCTCAGCTACACAGTGACATGGCCTTCTTGACAGTCATATTACCCTGCTACTATCAGCATGTATCATATTGACTAAAAGCTTCAAATTCAGTCAAAAAATCAAGGCTTTCCAGTGTGGTCAAAGTTTGGATTAAGTTTATAATCCAGTTTAAGTGATTCATGACAGGTTGTACAGAAACTGAAACCTGGGGCCAGTTGCATAAACATAGACCCAGTCTTAGACTTAAATATGACCTTAAGTCAAACTTTCTATAGACATTTATATTTACCAGTTCCTAGTACTTCTTGATTGTTGTAGATCTCTAATGGTTTGTTTCTGTCTCTAAAGACTCACTCTTCTTCAAGTTCTTTCCACAAACCAAAGATTTGCCATCCTTTATGAAATAGCTACAATATTTAAACTTCCCGCTCTGACAGTCAGGCCGATTCGTTGCCATAACAACAAAATTCTTAACTCAAGATTAGCCGGGAGGAAGGTGGCTAACTTTCTTACCTCAAAATAAATCAGTCGTATTATTTAAGTAACAGACAGTCTTAATTAGCTGAGTCCAACCTGAGAATGAAAGACCAGTCTAAGGCTTAGACTAGTTTTAAACTAGCTTTATGCAACTGGCCCCTGCATGGGTATTGACTGTTCAGATTCAGGCGCTCGTTTTCCTCCTTCAGAAGAAGCCATTTGCTGCCATTCTCTCTCATTTTGCCATGTGTAACATAATGATGATGATGATGATGATGATAATACTTTATTGTCAGATCCAGTCTGAAATGTTTCTTGCATCACAGCAGCTCCATTTGCAACATCACAGAAAAGACAAAAATTAAGACAGGACACAAAGATACATACATTCAACATATCATTACAATTACAAAAGACAATATTCAAGGCCCTTCAACGTACATTTGATCTGGGATTAAGCACTATATTTAATTTTAGGATTGACTGGTGTACAAAAGAGTGATTCAGTCTAACTCTATTAACCAATGCGTAAATGCAACAAAGTAGTGAAGCGTCCCCTAACTGGTACTAAAGGAAACTGACTATAAGATTGAAAATACCCTTAACTCCTACCAGAGAGAGTTTTCCAATCAATAAATAATATCAAATCAACGCCTCTCTCCCCTTCCTCCCTCATCTCTCGGTGTAGGAGGCGTCCAAGACGGTGCAGCCTCAGCTCCTGGGTCGGATCATCGCCTCCTTCGACCCGTTCCACGCTCCGGAGCGGCAGCAGGGATACTACCTGGCCCTGGGCCTCTGCCTGCTCTTCACCGCCCGCTTCCTCCTGTTGCAGCCCGCCATCTTCGGCCTGCATCACCTGGGCATGCAGATCCGCATCGCCCTCTTCAGTCTCATATACAAGAAGGTAAGGGGAGGAAGGGGGGGCTCGGTTATTTTTTTCAAAGTTTGATTTTTTTTTTTCTTTGGAGGTTCAGTGGATGAATCAAACATGAATGTACTCATCAGTTAATTTGCTTTATTCACATCGCTGCCATATTTTATCTTCATCATAGTCGGGCTCAGCTGATGCTTTGACAAAAAATTACTGAAAATTATAGAAATGATTATTCAAAGAATACTCTAAAATTACCTTGTTGATGATTAGAGGAAGCCAACTTACCCAAGAAGGTCCACATCAAAGGCTACAGCATCTAGATTGAAGGGAACATCCATGGTTTTGATTCAAAACGTTAGCTAATGTTAGCAGTCACCTATTTCATGTTGTTAACATTATATTCATCTCCAGTCCAATGAGGTTGAATTATTATTAAGCATCAGCATCAACAGCTTTTGTCCTAATTGTTAGTATTATGCCAAAATTGTTCAATACATTCATAATGATGCTTCTTTGACAGTCAAATTGTTAATGCTAGCTATGTCTGCTAGCTAACACTTGCGTTAGGTGACTTTAGCTGCTTAAAACTAGTGGTGGGAAGACCGATTTGATTCAGCGGTTTGATTGTCATTTGATTGTCATTTCACCTTTGTAAAAATGATTTGAATATCGTAGCCATTAACACTGTTGGCTCCGCCCCCGATTGATACGTGAATCGACCAATCACTACTTAAAACTGCTATTGTTTAAACCAGTTGTCGGCTACAAAACAATTCGACCAAGCTGTGCACGAGTAAGAGAGTTGTGTGAGCATTGATGACCTGAACAGCTTTTTCTAGCTCAGCTGAATACCTCATCATCTGAATACCTCATCAGCTGAATGCTTCATTAGCTGAATACCTAATCATCTGAATGCTTCCGCCTTGTTTAGCATGCATGTTGGCACAACAAACAGCATTCCCAGAATGCAGTCACGTGTACGTCCAGTAGTGGCAGTCCATAGGCTGGTGTGAGAGGCGTGGCCTGGTGTCCCCACACAGCCAGGCATCACCAGCTTCCTCTCTGTCTGTCCTATCTGTCCCTCTGTGTCTCCGCTGACCCCTGGCCTTTGACCTTTTCAGACCCTGAAGCTGTCCAGCCGAGTCTTGGATAAGATCAGCACCGGTCAGCTGGTCAGCCTGATGTCGGCCCACCTCAACAAGCTGGACGAGGTGAGAAAACCTTTGTCCATCCAGAAGCATCTGTGTGTTCATGTCTTTCTCAACACAGTTTCCGCCTCCAGAACAGTAACAGCAACACGCTCACTCTGGCGGAAGTCACAGAAGTCAAACAAACATGGAGGGAAGCCTGGGCACTCGCCGGGTCGAGTTTGTGAAGTTTGAATCCGTTACTGTCCGTCAAAACATCCTCCATTGGAGGATGCTCGCTCCAAACCAGTGGAAGATATTAATTCCAAAATGTGACACACGCTCTAAAAAAACATCAATTGCACTTTCTGAAGTGAACTTACAGAAAGATCTTTGCTGACAGAATGATCACGATTTTGGATGTAAATTCTTTAAATTGACTCTTAAAATGCATGTCATTGTTATGGATGGGAAGGTAAAGTCATCAAAGGAATGATGCAGTAGTTTTCCTTGGGGCCATAGCTAGTAGACAGAGAAACAGAGGAGTGACACTTCACACCCTCACTGACTTCAGTGTTATTACCCAACACCTAGTTATGTATTCTGTGTATTCGGGGACAATTGGAGGACAATAGATCTATCACAGTAGTGCCACACACACACACACACACACACACACACACACACACACACACACGCACACACACACACACACACACACACACACACACACACACACACACCCTCCTCCTATGTTCTCCTCTGATACATAAAGCAGACTTCTATGTCCGTACACATGCACATAGCTGTATATAGCTGTGTGTGTGTGTGTGTGTGTGTGTGTGTGTGTGTGTGTGTGTGCAGGCTGAACTCTGGGACAGCCGTAGGTCTCGCTGAGGCGTTGAATGTGGAAACACTCTGCAAGCTGCTCCGAGACAATTATCACCTGGCTTGGATGTGGCTTGGCCAGCGCACCGCTCTCTCCCTGAAATTATTATTATGAGTTACCTTGGCTGGCCATGCCAGTGTTTTTCTGATGCAGTGTGTGTGTGTGTGTGTGTGTGTGTGTGTCGGAGGGAAGGAGGGATATTGTGATATTCAGTAGGACGGGAGTTGATTCCCTTGCAGGTGAGAAGATATCAGGTGATTTATGTAGGAGAGAACTGAGAGAGTTTGTCACCAACAGTTGCTATTCAGAACAGTTGCTGGACAGAAACTGATTCCCCAGGGAGTTTCTTTCTTTCTTTCTTTCTTTCTTTCTTTCTTTCTTTCTTTCTTTCTTTCTTTCTTTCTTTCTTTCTTTCTTTCTTTCTTTCTTTCTTTCTTTCTTTCTTTCTTTCTTTCTTCCTTCCTTTCTTTCTTTCTTTCTTTCTTTCTTTCTTTCTTTCACAGTATACTAAAACCCCATACCTGCAAAAACCACTCTATACCACACTTTATTTCTTTTCGTCATTCACTCATTTTATCATTCAGTCATTCATTCAGTCATTCCTGCCACTGCCCAGCAAGCATTTCATGGACGGTGATGTACATTAAGTGTCCAAATTCAACATTAGTGCATAACTAAATATGATATTATGGCATGGTCAAAATTAATATTTAAACAGCTTTGGAAACTGTTTCGAACTGATATCAGAAAGATATTTTGGTTCAGATTTCACTAAACGATGCAGGTTGAAAGTTGATCCATCGTCTCAGCTTTCATTTTGGTTCTATATTAACTCAGGTTTTCAATGTTGGTGCAGGCCGCCGCATCATCGATAATTTCCCTACGGGGATCAATAAAGTATCACATGATTACTCCTATTATAAAAGACATCTTCCAGTTACCTTGTGCACATTGGTTAATAATGTCCTCTCTGTGTGTGTGTGTGTGTTCCAGAGCCTGGGTCTGGCCCACTTCGTGTGGATCACGCCCCTGCAGTGTATCCTGTGTGTGGGTCTGATCTGGGAGCTGATCGAGGTGAACGGGTTCTGCGCCCTGGCAGCTCTCACCCTGCTGGGCATCGTCCAGGCCTGGCTGTCCCAGAAGATGGGGCCGCACCGGTGGGGAGGCACAGGCTGCAAACACACATACATACATATATATTTATACATATATACACGTATACATATACCACATATACTCTGTACAGTGTACAGATTTACCGGTCAATCTGTATATTTCCTGATGTTGTGGTTAAGTGTACCCATGCACCGGTCAGTCTGTACATTAACTGGCAGTGTGGTAAATGTAGAAATAGCTCGCCAAAATTTCTCACATATTCTGGTTTATTTGCCATGCCCTGATTAATTTGAGAACTACTTACATTTACCAGTTTGTCTGCAGATTCTCCTCTGTGCTGTGTGTGTGTGTGTTTGTGTGTACCTACGAATGTCTGTGTCACTGTGTGTGTACTTATGTGTACAGTACATGCCTGTGTGTGTGTGTGTGTGTGTGTGTGTGTGTGTGTGTGTGAGCATGTGTATGAAGGGTTTCATTCCAAAAGGCTATACATCCAATTTGTAAGAAATCTTGCTACCTGAAATTAATCAGGCAATATTTGAAAAACATAAACGATTCTGTCATGAAAAAATATGAACTTTTTTATGCAAATGTCTTAAGTTGACTCAGTCAGCAGTCAATATGGGAGAATGGGTGTCATTTTTCTTTTTTTTTTTATGGTGGATATTTTGGTACAAAACTCTTCATATAAATGAATGTCTGTATCTATGCGCGTATGTAGCTGATGATTAATAGTAATGTGAAGCTCCGCCTCCGTCCGTAGGGCGAAGCGGGCGGGGATGATCAGCCGCCGCCTGGCGCTCACCTCAGAGATCGTGGAGAACATCCATTCAGTGAAGGCTTACGGCTGGGAGGAGGTCATGGAGACCATCATCAAGAACATCAGGCAGTAAGACACACCACACACACACACACACACACACACACACACGCCAGCTGCAGCAATGAGAGGAGACACCCTATCACTACCTATTTTTTAACATTAATTCATCCAGGGAAGGTTGACTGAACCAGCAACGCCCTGCTTCACGTTCACACATTTACACTCTGAGCTTCACTGCTCCTTAAAAAGTCTTGAACTAACTTATCTGAATTTAAGACCGAGATCTTTCTATTAGAGGTTCAGTTATTTTTCCAGGTTCTTCTCTGTTTTTCAGGGTTTTTTGTCCACTCTTAGATGAATATAGAACAGGGTTAGTAGTGCAATCTTCATCCTATCTGCTTTATTAAACACAACTGAACATCATGTCCCTTAACAAGTAATTTCCTGGTGTCCTTTTCCTTTTTCTACCCATTTATACTTTCCCAACTTTCATTAGCTGTGTTCAGTCAGAAATAATAGACTGGTTTTGACAGCTTTGTTTCTTTATTTTGATTTTTAAATTTGTCTTATTTATTCAATTCCAGGTAGTGTTAAAAATGTCTCAGATACCAAGTACAACCACAGTCCTAACTGTTGCCCACTGAACATCTCCTCTGGATCTGCTGGGGGTTAAGTGCCTTGCTAAGCGGCACCTCAACAGTAGTATTAGTGTTGAGGGAGGGGAAAGTGTTTTTCATTCACTTTCCTTTCTCAGATATTCCCAGCCAGCAGAGATTTGGACCAGAAACCTTCGTCACAATCCCACATCCCAAATATGGGCAGAAATATGTGTCACTAGAAACTAAAAACTAAACGAAATTTGAATTGCGAGAACTGAATTTGAATTGTGAGAACTGAATACAGTTTCAGAGCAAATTAATTCAATTTCATAGTATTACATTCAGTTTCAAGTTTATTGGAATTCAGTTTCAAACTAATAAATTCAATTTCAAATTATGCTATTCAGATTCAGTTTTTCAATGCAATTATACAAGTTAAACAATACAAATTCAAATTATGTGATTCAAATTCAGTTTTTTAATGCAATTATTCAAGTTGAGCAATTCAAATTCAAATATAAATTTCAATATAAATTTAAAATTCAATTTCAGTTTCTAGTGACACATATCTCTGCCCATACCCAAACCTTTAGGCTATTTCTGCAATGACAGCTAAACTGGAATTCTTTTCTCATGCTAAAAATACTTTGGAGATTGCATAGATATAGACAGAGAGGTGGAGCTAAGCAGGATAAAACACTAAAGTGTTAGCCGACATCACACACAGCGGGCTTCGACTGTAGAACTGGAATCAAACCGGTGCTAAATCTGAGAGAGAGATGTTAAAACGTGTGGTTAGTCAGCAGAACCGCACCGGCGTCACTGCTGCCCATCAGAGCCAGGATCAGCATCACTTTAATCGCCAAGTGCAATAAATGGGGGATAGGGGGGAATTAGACTTGGTGACATTGGTGCAGAGATGTGTTGATAACTCTCAGAGCTGACACACATGGCACAGGGACAACCAGGCTTCACATTTACCCGGTAATAGCAGCTTTAAAAAGTGACATGCTGCAAAGTGTTGCCAAAACATCTTTTCTCATGCAGGTTGTTCTTTGAGGAAAAACATAAAACAAAAGAACACGACTGTCCAGGAGATGAAACAGAATCACACGTTGTTCCTTATTCCTGAGACTTCGAGCAGATTAGATAACCTCTGTCAGTGAATTAGTAACTGAATGACTTCCTGCAGGTTCAAAGGAACCGTGAGTTGAGTGTGTGTGGGTCACACAGGGTTGGCAAACACAACCAGCAAGAGGCATTCAGCGGACAACAATGCTTTCTTTATTGAAGGCAGAAGTGGCCGGTCCGACTCGTGACGTTCTTCTCTTGCTGCGATGCTCTTTGTGCAAAAAAACATCCGGTGTAAACACACATCCATTGTCCTACGTTGTTGGTTTGTGTCTAATAAAACAATTTAACAGTTAATGGGAAAATCATTTGTGTTGACGTTAAGTGTCTAATTGAATTTGATGGTCCATTCATTTCAAGCATTTAGCTGACAGTAGGGGTTCAGCGTCTTGCTCAAGGACACCTGAACAGGATGCATGGTGAGCTGCATGGCATTTCCATCATGAGACTGATTGCCGTTTTTTTTAGCCATAACTATTATTTATGTGCCGGTGGGAAAGTCCGACATCCAGGACTTCCACGTAGGCCATTATTTTGTCGGAAAATCAAACCTGCAAGACAAACGATAAACAAACATAAACTGTTATGGAGGCTGCAGCTTTGCAACTTGGCGAGTTGTTCAGTGCTGGCAGAGGTTTGCATGTGCCTTCTAGTATTGTAAAAGTTCTAGTGTTTGTTTTATTATTGTTTTATTGTGTTATTAGGGTCCCCATTAATGACAGCTAGTCTTCCTGGGGTCCTCACAAAAAGCAATACAATACAAATAATCAATAATAACATAAGAGAATACTTAAGACAACAATAATAATAGTATAAGGAAACAAATTAATTTAAACTAAATCCAATCCAATGAAAAAAATAAAAAATATATATTAACATAGAACAAATAATAACAATTATAACAATTCAATAAAATCAAAGTTTACATGGTCAGTTTCATCAGTTCACTTTTGAGTGCCTTTTTGAAAGTGTAATTATTCTTTACCAGTCTGGTGGATACTGCCCTGATACTTGTCAGGGTCATTTTTCAGTTTCAACTGTGTTTCGCTGGGAAAATCCCAGGCAGAGCACAATATGACCTGATCTATCAAAGAATTAACTGTCAACAAATAAAAAAAGACCACTAGCATGGCTTAGTGGTTAGAGAGACGGTCCTGTAACTGAAAGGTCCCAGGCTCGAGTCCCACAGCAGCTTATACTGTATGTGTCAGTTAACATCTATGCCTCCTGCCATAGTGTCCTTCCTTGAGAAAGATAAGTTAGAGCAGAGAATATGCACATGATTTTATATAATTTAACAATTAAACATAATTCACTGCACCTTATAATAAGTTGACCGGGTTATAGAAGGGAAGTTATTATAGTAGTTATTCGCATTTTTCCATTTGGAGACTCCATTTCATTGGTAACACTTTACAATAAGGGTCACTAAGTTAAGGGTTAGTTAATGCTTAATAAGCATTAACTAACCCTTAATTAACAGTTAACTAATGTGTCTGGTAATCATTTACTAATGGTGTTCATGTTAACTAAGGTACTAAGGTAACTGTTAATTAATTAACTTAGTGACCCTTATTGTAAAGTGTTACTATTTCATTTTAAGTCTCTTCTTCATGTTATCTGAAAATCAACTGCTACAGAAACTACACACAATGGTTGTGGTGGTAGTTTGCCTCAGATTTACGACTCCTGAAATCCAAAACTCCTGCAAAATTCTATTCTATTCTATTCTATTCTATTCTATTCTATTCTATTCCATTATATTCTATTCTATTCTAATAGTAGTCAGTCACAGCCTTCCACACTCCCTCTCTCCTCAGGGATGAGATGACGCTGACGAGGAAGATCGGCTCTCTGCGTTACTTCTACAGCGCCTCCTACTTCTTCTCCGCCATCCTGGTCATCGTGTCGGCCATCGTGCCGCACGCGCTCAGTAAGGGCATCATCCTGCGCCGCATCTTCACCACGGCCTCCTACTGCATGGTGCTGCGCATGACGCTGACCCGCCAGCTGCCCGGATCCATCCAGATGTGGTACGACACTCTGGCCCTGGTCAAGAAGATCGAGGTGGGTTGGAGGGGGGAGGGGGGAGGGGGGAGGGGGGAGGGGGGAGGGGGCTGGGCATGCCTGGGGGTGATGTCATGTATCAGTGGCTAAGACCCCTGATGGGTGGTAAAATGTGATCTGTATCTGGACAAAACGCATGTTAATGCAAGGTGTAAATGCACACAGCACGCATTTCAATGGGAATGTGATGGGATCTTCCAGACCTCCAGCCATTCACATTAGTCACAAAGAATTGGCCCAGGGAATAGAAAACATTGTTGCATGTAGAAACATTATCAGTAGAAACATTGTCATTGTTATTTTTGTTCGTATCCACGATTTGTGCTTATTTTGTGAGTACCCATTGTTTTCTGGGATTCACCAATGTTTTCTTATTTTTGCTCTTCTCTTAGGTAAGAGAACATTTTACGAGTGGTCGAGAGCACTCTTACCAAGATAAGAAAAAAACATCTCGTTTTCACAGTCCACAAATTGTTTGTCCAACGCAAGGAAACATAAGTTTTAAATTTGAGGAACATAAAAAAACACATGAATATCATATAGGCCTAATCAAATTTAGATTATTATATGTTTTAGAGTAATTATAAAGATTGGATTATTAAATTTGTGGGCTTAAGAAATACTATTGGTCCATTGATCCCAATTAAGACTATAAAAACCCTTGGATGATATTGTGTGCGTTCAACTTCTGAATGGTTTACATGCTGCTCTGAGATGCTTTGGCCATCCAGGCCTTACGCAGAGAACGCGTTTTTAGAGATCGCACATATCTATTTGATGAGACGGATGAATGGCTGCTGAGCCGTTTCAGATTGCCAAGAGCACCTCTCCAATTCTTGGCCATGTGCCAGAGTATTTGCACACGGCACAACACCTGCCCTTATATGGTGTTTAGGGGGCGTTACCTATGCTAATAACAAACAATCAGCCACGCGTCTCCAATTAAGAGAAAATATAAGAGAAATTTAAGAGAATGTTGCTGCATGAGGCCCATTGTCACTGGAAACATTGTTGCCTGTAGAAACATTGTCAGTAGAAACATTGTCAGTAGAAACATTGTCTGTAGAAACGCTGTCGTATGTAGAAACGTCACAAACGTCATCACCGGTAGAAATGTCATCGTTGGTAGAAACGTCATTGCTGCAGGTTGAAATGTCATCGCTGTAAATAGAAACGTCATTTCTGTGGGTAGAAACTTTAAATATACAAAATATCCGCTATCGGTTTCAAGCCAAGAATATCAGTATCATCAGCCTTAAACATATCGGTTGAACCCTAGTTGTTACCTTTACATTTCCACCAATGGGCTGCATTTGAATGGTTGATTTCCAAAGCATACATCTTTTTTTTTTTGTTGTTGAAGAAAATCATTACTTTCTACCATCCACCAACTTTTGATATCTCTAGTTTGCAGAAATGTTCTCAATTTGTCAACCAGGGACTTAATTTCCTACTAGCATTCAGAAAGTGCCATAATTTGTTTTAAATTTGTCCTATCAATCATTTTTGGAGTCTCGTTTTGGAATGAGCCTGCTAAATGTGGTGTTATATTGGGGTTTGGATTCAGCTGCTCTGTCTCCTGCTGCTGTCGTTGGTTGTGTGTGTATACAGACCTGGAATGAACAGGATGTTTTGGGAGAGGAAGACCTGCTAACCATCAGTTAGTGACACTGCTTTTGTCATCAGGTTATGTCATTGGCCACCAGGGTGATGTAATGTGTGTTTTTGACCATAGTGCCTAAAGGTGAAGGGAAGGTACAGTATATGGGCAGAAACACACACACATGCTGAGACACACAAACAAAGCAAGTATCAGGGTTGGGAAGGTTATTTTAAAGATGTATTCCATAACAGTTACTAGTTACATCATCAAAATTGTAATCAGTAATGTAATCCTTTCTAATACTTTCAAATAACTGTGCTTTATGTGCTTTAAGTATAAAGCTGCTGATAAGAAAAAGTGAAACAAAGTTCAAGAAATTTATTTCAGTCTTGCAGACAAACACACATTTTCTTCTCTGTCACATATTACAGAGACGTAGAACAGCTGCCACTGTAAATGGCTTCCTGAGTTCTTTAAAAGTTTAAGTTTTTCAAAAGTATTTGTAATTTGAATACAGTTTTCTTTTAGATAATACATTTAATGCAATACATTTACAGTTTTTTAAATAAGAAATGCTGTTACAAGTATTTTGCACCAAACCCTGCACAATTAATTGCTTTCCAACTGAAATAGATAAAGTAAAACACACACACACACACACACACACACACACACAACCTGGTCACAGGCAGGTATGACTACACTCAAGCCTATGTACCTACTCTATAAACAAATTCTAAAAGTACTAGATAAAAAGCCAAGGGATTATCATCACTGTAACATCCTGAAAAAATATAATTTCCTCAATTTTGATGAACTTCTTATTTTACTCTGATACATGCCTGATGTTTAAAATTATTCATAATCTCGCACCCCCTCCTCTTAGAGGATGACTGGCCTATCCTGGCAGTGGCAGTGCCGGTAGGACTAGAGCATCTTCTAGGGGTGACTGGGCACCGCAGTTCAGAAAGACAGCCTTTGGTCAGTCTGCCTTCTCAGTTAAGGTAGTGGGGAAGTGGAATTCCATACCCACAAACATTAGAAACTCAGGAAGCTTTGCAGTGTTTAAAACCAGCCTCAAGGTTTGGCTAAAGTCAGCACAAATGTGTCACCACCAATGATTGCTTTGTATATATTGTATTTATCATACTGATTGTATCTATCTCACACTGATGGACTTTTACGTATTATGCTGCTTTGTGTAGTGTATTTGTTATTCTGTGGTTGTTTTTTGGTCTACCTGCCCAGGGACAACAGATGTAAACTAGCTACCAGCTAACTCTGTTGCAATTATTTTTAATTGTGCGCTGTCCCTGCAAAAATAAACAATAAAATAAAATCGTTTGCCTCAGTCTGCTGGACAGTCTCAGTACAGGACCCTGGCAGCACTGGAATCTCCTAAAATGCAATGCAGGATTGCTACTCTGTTTTTTCTATTTTTTTTAGGAAGCCAGTCTCATTTATATCAAGCAGACTTAGACTGTGTTATTTTGTTGTTGTTTTTTTCTTTTGTTTCTTTCAATCAGCAGCATGCAGGCTGCAGGATTTTCACTTATTTTTTTCAACATTGTTTTTTTAAATTTTGCACAAAACAAAAATGAAACGGCATGAAAGAAAAATAAAGTAACAACATTATAATTTTAAGAAGTAACTATTAACAGATTATAAGAATTGAGAACTGTAACTTTTCCTCCAACATTAGTGGTTAGAGTGACTGTCCCATAACTCCACAGCAGCCATGTGTCCTGCTGAAGCGTCCTTGAGTAAAACACTGAAGCGCTTCATTCTCTCACTGTAACTCTCTCCCTCCAGATAAGAGCATCAGCTAGTAAATGTCTAAAATGTGAAATGTAAATGTTGCAGCTGCCTGTGTTTTGGTGTCTTCTAGGAATTCCTGATGAAGGAAGAGTACAGAGTGTTGGAGTACAACCTGACCACCACCGAACTGGAGCTGGTCAACGTGACTGCATCCTGGGATGAGGTTGGTGTGTGTGTGTGTGTGTGTGTGTGTGTGTGTGTGTGTGTGTGTGTTAGGGCTGCAACTAACGATTATTTTCATTGCCGCTTAATCTGTCAATTATTTTCTCGATTAATCGATTAGTTGTTTGGTCTATAAAATGTCAGAAAATGGTGAAAAATGTGGATCAGTGTTTCCCAAAGCCCAAGATGACGTCCTCAAATGTCTTGTTTTGTCCACAACCCAAAGATATTCAGTTTACTGTCATAGAGGAGTAAAGAAACCAGAAAATATTCACATTTAAGAAGCTGGAATCAGAGAATTATTTTTCTTAAAAAATTACTCAAACCGATTAATCAATTATCAAAATAGTTGGCGATTAATTTAATAGTTGACAACTAACCGATTAATCGATTAATCGTTGCAGCTCTAGTGTGTGTGTCAAAATTGTGTGACATACTAGTAATTCTAACAGAGTGTTCACACAAGCATGTTTGGATCTGTGTATTGAAACTCGGTATTTGGGTCGGTTTGTCCAGGTGAGAACGATGCCATTTGAACTCTTGTGCCACCAAACAACGGCACTGAGAGTCTCGGTCCTCTAACAAGAGAACTTCATTCGGAGTGAAAACTTAATCAAACCAACTACAGGAAATGACCCCAAAATGAAAGGGTTTATGGGTAGAAGGAGACAGATGTTGACATCTGAGAGCCAGCAGTTCCTCATGTTTGGAAAGCCGAGCAGAACAAAATGAAGTCTGGACTGATGTTCATATTCAGCTATTTCTTCATGTGTTCTTAACTAATATGAACACCAGAGAAGAAGAGCGCAGACAGGTCCTCATCATGCAGAGCTAAATTTACAGGGACTGGAATCAGATTTGTTTGGAATCTCTAACCTGCAAGATGACAGGTCACCAAAACTTTGTCCAATAAACAACCTACTCGTGAGTCATGTGACTTTTGTTTACAAGCCCTGGTTTGCTTGTAATTCTGCAGTGTGAATCTAAACTACCCAAACAGAAAAAAGCAACAGAGTCTACGTTTAGACTGTGGTTCAGACTAATGAAAACAAACTGTAAGCTTGATTGCACATTTAGTCTCAGCCTTACTGTATAAAGAATGTGAGACAGCTGATGTTTGCCACATAGGAAACCACACTGAGTGCCAGTGGGCTTAGACAGTCATAGGAAAGTATTTGAAATCAATTAACTATACTTTTCTGTGATCTAAATTGTCTTGACCCAACCCTCACTGAGCTGGTGTGTGTACATACTGTATATGTGTGTGTGAGACAGTATTACAAGAAACTAACAACATGCTCTTTAAGTTTAAACAAGTGAAAAAGCCCGTAAACCTCTATTTCCACTATGCATTACAGGTTTAACAGTTAATTCATCACCATCACTGTGAGTGCGTAGTGTAATCTTATCTAAAGGCAGGAGCTGTAAACTTAATCCAACAGGTGTGATTTATTGCCCACCCAATACCGTGAGAAAATGAACTTCCAAACACATTTTTCCCCTGTTTGCATAATTAATTATACTTGTTTCGTCACAAAACTTTGCCTTTGCTGGGAAAACGCTCAGTCTCCCTTTTGAGATTGTGAATTCTGTCCATCGCCTAATTCCCAGATTCTCTCCTTCCTTCTCCTCTTCCTGGAACGTTCCATTCGGAGATGAATGGGAGGGGTGCCGCCTTTCTTTACTGCTGACAGCATGTACGTCAGCTCATTTGAATGTGAATCGCGCGGGGAGCCTATACAAACCACAGCAACCCCTGGCATTAGAGGGACAGTGACCCATAAAACGTCACAGAGTTCAGTGATTAAGCCAACAAGTCATGCAAGGTTCCCCTTTTCTCTAACAGCCGAGATGTGTCACCCATTGATCTCTGCGGAGGTGGTGACAGATTGGGTGAAATAATGCCATTGTGAAGGCTTTGGGAATCTTCTTCTTTCTCTCAGGATCTGGAGAAGCTGTTGTTTCTCACAGCGGTTTGGCCTGTCTCTCTGTCTTCTGAACACAGAGTGACAGACACATTCAGCCACCTCTTTGGTTGTCAGTGATGCAAACAAGAAAACACTAATCAACTGCATGCCACGCATGCATGAACATACACACACACACACACACACACACACACACACACAGACATACACACACACACACACACACACACACACACAAACACACGCACACACACACACACACACACACACACACACACACGCACACACATACACACACACACGCATGAACATACACACACACACACAAACACACAGTAATGTATAGTTTAGTATACTGTAGTATGATATAATTTTAAAGTATAGTATAATGTAGTGTAAAGGACTATAGTGTAAAGTAGTGTAGTATAGCACAGCATGGCACCCTATAGTATAGTATAATATTATAGTATAATATAATATTTTCTACTTTAGTCTGGTATAACATAGCATAGACATAAGAGTATAGTATAGTATTGTATTGTATAGTATAGTGTAGTATAGTATTGTATTGTATTGTATAGTATAGTGTAGTATAGTATTGTATTGTATTGTATTGTATTGTATACTGTAGTATAGTATAGTATACGGTAGTAGAGTATAATATTGTGTAGTATACTGTAGTAAAGTATAGTATAGTATAGTATTGTATAGTATACTGTTGTAAAGTATAGTATAGTATAGTATTGTATAGTATACTGTAGTATAGTATAGTATAGTATAGTATTGTATAGTATACTGTAGTAAAGTGTAGTAAAGTATAGTATACTGTAGTAAAGTATAGTATTGTATAGTATAGTATAGTATAGTATAGTGTAGTGTAGTATAAAGTATAGTGTAGTACTGTAGTAATAATGTGTTTTTTCAGTGTGTTGACACCACAGTCAGTCTGAGTCCGGCTCAGTCTCAGACCCTGTGCTCCTCTGCAGGGGATCGGCGAGCTGTTTGAGAAGATCAAGCAGGAGAACAAGGCGAACGGACACCCGAACGGAGACGGCGGCCTCTTCTTCACCAACCTGTACGTCACGCCCGTCCTCAAGAACATCAGCCTGTACCTGGAGAAGGGCAAGATGCTGGCGGTGGCCGGGTCCACGGGCTCTGGGAAGGTAGGTCCAACACCGGGACGGGCCAAGGGTCAACTAGTCCATCCAGCTGTGAGTCCAGATCAGAATTAAAGGACAAATCCACACTTAGACACTCTTGCTCTTATATATCATCAGTTTATGATGATATATAAGGATTCCAGGAGTTATTTTGTAACAAAATTTTTTTTTAGTTTTTTTGTTAGTGAACCTGTTTTCCCTCAGCCTGCCTCATCTACTTCTTTCATGGGGGACGACGCGTCAACTTGTTTAATTTTACTTGAGTTATATTCTAGGCAAGGTTATTATAGTTTTGCATTTTTCATTAGTTTTTATTTTTATTTCGTTCTGACTTTTTGTTTTCAATTTCAGTTTAGTTTTAATTAGTTTTTAAAGTGGGTTTGCTAGTTTAGTTTTGTTTTTATTTTATGAAAATGCTTAGTTTTAGTTAAGTTTTTATTAGTTTCAGTGTTAGTTTTAGTCTTTTTTTGTAATATGGGGTATTCGTCAGGGGCGAGATTCAAAAATTCAAAATACTAGGCTTATGTATGAAATAAATTGACAAAGACGAAAACTAAAGACATTTTCTCTATAATTTTACTATTATTTTAGTTAGTTTTGTAAACACACAATACAGTTTCAGTTATCGTTTTTTTGTAAAGCCTCGTTTTTATTTTTATTTCAGTTTACGAAAATGTTTTTTCACACCTAGTTTTCGTTATTTCGTTAGTTTTCGTTAACGATAATAACCTTGATTCTAGGCACGTCTAAATCCAAATTGAGTAGCAGTACTTCTACTTGAATACAATACTGTTTGTACCACTGCTGACGTTATGCAGATCGGTGGCCGACAGGTTACAGAGACCAAAAGCTCAACACCCGCAACCGCTACATGTGTATGTGACGTCTCCATCCTCAGTCATATGTCACGGTCAAATATGAAATGTAAAACGTTTGCTCCAGAGTTCCCTGCTGATGATGATCCTGGGGGAGCTGGTGCCGTCGGAGGGGAAAATCAGACACAGCGGCCGCATCTCCTTCTCGCCGCAGACGTCCTGGATCATGCCCGGGACGATCCGCGACAACATCCTGTTCGGCCTGACCTACGACGAGTACCGCTACACCTCCGTCATCAAGGCCTGCCAGCTGGAGGAGGTACGTTCCTCCATCCATACCCGCTTGATCCGTTTCAGGGTCACAGGGGAGGGAGACATGGGTTCGACCGATATAGGTTTTTTTTTAAAGCTGATACCGATATTTTTGGATTGAAGCGGTATAGCCGAAATTATGTGCCGATTTTCATGCCAGTGTGTTCAGAGTTTCCACCAGAACTTTATTCTTGTCAGGGTGGAAAAGCCTCTAAAACAGCATTTAGTCCACGAAAACTAAAACTCTTAATTGAAATTCATGGTAATAATAATAATAATAATAACGATTCATGTTAAAGGGTTACCATATTCAATTGGATGTTCAATTCGTGGCCTATATGATATTTTAATATACGTAATCTGCATTTGATTACGTATGCTTTGATTTGGTCTCCATCTTTTTTGCTCAGCACTGCACTGCGCTTCCCAGAGATCACCTGTCAATCAAACAGTGTGGGCGGAGCTTGGGTTTTCCGTTGACGCAGTTTGAGTTTCTGTAGGTGACACTCTTTTCTTTGTCTGTTCAGCCATGGTGGCTGTCACTACTCATGCTAATTAGTTCTTCTTCTGTTTATTCCAAATGAACCGGAAACGTACTGCGCATCATTTCCTGGATTTTTCCCAGGAAAGAGCTACCAGACACCGGCTGTTTAGAACAGACAATATAGAAGTTTTCATGAACTGGATATAGATTGAAGTGTTGTGTTACATCAATCACTAATAGAGAGAGGTACAAGCACTGACATTTATTTATATACAAATGTCACAATTTTTTTTACTTTAATTGCAAACGACTCATGTTTCTGAGTTGTTTCTCTGCTTCATCCGTCTTTCTGTCCCAGCTCTCCTCTGAAACCTTTTCTGTCTGTCAGGAGCTTCTGTAAGGCGTCAAGACGTCTCAGGTTTCCCCAATCCACATTTACACTCATTATATTCCCCCACTAACACACACACACACACACACACACACACACACACACACATACTTCACACACTCTTCTCATAAGCCTCAGTGTTGAGTGACGGCCCCAGTGTGTTTCTGCCCCTCAGTGAATACTGTCTCCTCTGTTGCCATGGAAACCCCACATTATGTCACTGGGATGGAATATGAGCTTGCTGGTTCCCAGTGACGGGCAGTACAGCAGAGACAAGCTTAGCTTTCTGTCTGCACAAACCATCAGATCTTTGTGCTTAGGTCTGTGTTTGATTATGAAAACCTGTTATCAAATCAGTGTTTTACAGTAAAACAGTAACATTTCTGTAGTTTTATATAATAATTATATGTAGAAACATAGATGAATGTGAGATGAGTGTTTACTGTAGTAGACGAACCCATACATGATGTAATATATGTATATATAGTGTTACCATCTTATATATACACACACATACAATGATGTATAATATATACATATACTTCAAATACGTGTATACGTATAATTCATAATAAACTGACACATATAGAACAAAAACTCTAGAAGAAAACATAGATCAGAGAACATATGGCATACAAAACAAATATATTATTTTAATAATTAGATTTAGGGAATACAATTATTTTGTGACAATATACAAGTATTATTGTCACAATATAGTATGCGCAAAACATATTAAAATATATTTCTGAAATACGTTTATCTTACTAATATATTGAATATATATAAGTATATACAGTATACACTTATATACTTATACCAAAATCAAATATTTAAATACATTTTTGGAATGTATTTAAACACACAGTTTATGCTGATATATATTTTTTTATGAGTTTGATATCTTATATCTGGTATACTATTTATACTGGTATCAATGCAGCAGCTCATGCAGAGCTTGACACCATCATATTGACGATCTGCCCCCCTGTACTGACAGTGCCTCAGTGGTTTTGACAAAAACACAGCAGCCTGTTGTCACAGCAAACAGTGTTGACATGCAATATTGACGTCTCCGTGTAAAAAAACTTCCTCCATTTTGTCCTCTGAGGAGAGGCGTCAGACGGCGGCACGAGGCGCTTGACTCACACTTTCATATTGTATGGAAATGCCAAGAATGACAAGCAGTCTTCCTGTGTGCTTTGATTAGCAGTGGAGAGGCCGACAGAGGAGAGCAGCTCCTTGAAATTTCCTCTCGCATCTCTTGAGGTTTCTTAAAATGTGTGATGTGTTAGAGCAGGCCTTCCCAAACGGTTTCATGCTGGTACTTCACTGTCTGCCTCTACTGTCAGTGGGGAAAACAAACAGCCATTCTCATACATTCTCTCTTTGTGCCAATTTCTAGTGAATGAAGCAACAGTGAAATTGAACTAACTCTTATGTTTCTGGGGACCCCCTGGTACCCTCTCAAAGACCCCTGGTGGTCCCTGGACCCTAGTTTGGGAACCACTCAGATTACTTTTTAGTGGTAAATAATTTAACGTGTTAGCTTTTCTAATTCTTGTTCATCCGTTATCAGTAACTTTTTAAATGTTAATGTTCTTACTTTTATATTTCTTGCCTATTGTTTCCTTTTTGTTAGTGGAATAAAAAAAAAAACAGAGAAAAAAGTGAAAATCCTGCAGCATCTTGTGTAGCCAATATGCTGCTAATTGAAAAAACACAATTGAAATTTGCTTGATATGAATGGATTGGCTTACTGTTTTAAAAAAAGAGCAGCAGTATTGCATTTTAAAACAATGACTGACACACTTGGGCAGCACAAGCCAGATTGGCACAGCGTGTTTATGAAGTGGGTAAAGTTCCTTATAATAAAGAGCAACTTTGTAACATAATTACTTTTTAAGGTAGTTAGCGGAGTAAAGTGACCAATTACTTTTAAAGGTAACGGTCCCCAACTCTGCTTGACATTACCCAGAATGAGCAGAGAAGCTTCACACTAGACTTTCTGCCACAGGGAAAATCCCCAAGGCAACCATGACAGACAGGAGTGACAACTATTACTGATTTCTCCAGACAGAGCGGAGGCTTTCAGCGAGCTTGTGACTGTAATTCCTGTCTATTGTTGCCGCCCGAAGCAGCAGACAGACTCCCATGGGTGGTCTCTCCCACTGTAAAGCCGGCGTTTCTCCAGCCGCTGGCCTGGCAGCTGCTTTGTTCAGACGGAGACACACAACATGCCTTTTTACCACGCTGCCGTCTTTTACAAGCTGTTAAACAACCTGTTAACTTGATCCCCTATGCGCTCCTCTCAGGACAGCGGAAGTTGCAGTTAAAAAGGTAGGAAGTTTTAACGATGATAGACTTGTCCTGTCACTTCATCCCTGTAGGCGTGGCCGTCCATTTTCATTATGAATTATGCACCGGACTCCTCCATGTTCCTGTCCCATACTCTGTGTGCTTTTGGTGGTTTGTGCTTTTTGTTGAGTTTGAATTCTCGCAGTGAATCAATTTCCCCTCTAACTAAATAATAATCTGAATCCAAATCACTTTAATCGTCAAGTAAAATGAACGTACAGGACTTTGTCTTGGTGTTGAGCCCCCTTGACCGGATTTTCAGGGACATTTTGGTTTTATTGAACTATGAAATAATGCATTTGCGCTTCATATTGGCAAATAAACATTCAATTTGTACCACTAAGATTTGTTTTAACTTAAAGGCCTTACAGAAGACACTCTGTCCCCCTCCAGTCCATCTTCCACCCTCCATTGTTGAGATTGTTTTGGTTTTGTTGTTGATGCAGTGGTTTGTGTGAGATTGGCATTTTCTCTTGGCTGTATGGTGCCAACATTTTACATGCTTGTTTTCTGATATAAAAAAAAACTTTCAATTTGTCTCACCCAGAACACGATGGAAAGAATCATTCGGTCACTGGCTCCCACAAATCACCTACGGTGGCCTACAGGGACCAGTATAGTTGCATTCATGCAGGAATAGTTAACAACTCAATGGATAAAATCTGAACAGGGTGAAATGCAAAAAAAAATGCATTTTATGCCCCTTCATTTTTAATGAACTTTCAAGAGCATTTTTCCCCTAAACCTCCGTTCATTTCTAACCCACGTTACATTGTGTGAATCTCTGTACAAAGGCAAGGTCCCCATACAGTGGAAAGACGACAGTACAAGATACTATGTACAGTGGATTATACATGTCACTCTTCTAACCTTCAAGTAATAAGAGCTCTTCCCCAGCTCTCCACAGTGGCACAAACAAAGCTTTAATCTTTATTCTGCTGTTTCAATGTGGCAGCCTTGCTTTGCTTTGGAAGTATAATATAAACTTTTACACCATGTATCATTTTTAACTTATCTTATATTTCTTTGGTTCCAAGCCATTGCTGCCATAACATCTTACAAAGCCACAACAAGGACTCTCAACCTTGGTCCTACTGGCCCACTTCTGATGCTGTATTTTCATTCCAAACGTATCAGTATTAGAAGGTCAGATGATCCTTAGTGTCCTGACAATGTTCCTGCTACAATGACCATGTCAGAAAAATTAGAGAGGTTAGAACTAGGGATGGGATGATATATCGATATTCAATATATCGCAATACAAAAATGTGGGGCAGAAAAATGAATCGCGATATTAGCTCCATTTTATTCTGCTGTAGTAATCACAAATAAGACGGTTTGGTCATGACAATTTCACAAACTCTACAAATTATATTATGTGCACTTTGTAACGACATTTTTAAATTGTTGTTTACCTTCAAGCAGCCAATGCAATTGCTAGAAGGATTCACGGCTCAGAAATAAACAGAATTCTGCACAAGTCAGACTTTGTTGTCATTGAACTTTTATTTATTACATCGTATCGTGGTTGTATCAAATTGTGAAGCCCATATCACGTATTGAATCGTATCGTGAGATAAGCACATCGTCCCGTCACTAATGGGAACTGAAGAGAGAGGAAGAAGGGATTAGTTTTACTTCAAGACAACAGCACATTAGAGGAAGAAGACATACAGTAGACGAGGGGGATGTGATGTGTCCTCACTGTCTTCATGATGTGGTTTTGTTGTCGAGCTCCTGCCTGTCATGCCGTTGCTCTGTCTGTATAAATGGTGTGGAGTGTGTGTGTGTGGATGTATTTGACCCGCTGACTCCTTGTTTTCCTCCCCAGGACTTCGCCCTGCTGCCCGAGAAAGACAAGACGCCTGTCTTTGAAGGAGGGGTGACCCTGAGCGGGGGTCAAAGGGCACGCATCGGCCTGGCCAGGTACTTCCTGTCTCACCTGAGCGTCTCTCAGCACGTCTCACTCACCCGCCTGCGTCTGTCAGCGCCGACTCTCCCCTCTGATTATTAGAATTAGAGTCTTTACACTTGCCGAATCATCCTTCCTGTGACCTTCTACAGTTGTTTTTCTTCTTTTACGTATTTAACCTTCATTTGACCAAGTTAACTCCATTATCATTACAGTAAGATTCTCTTTTTCGTGGGAGACCAAACACAAGCGAACAGGCATAAAAGTTACAACATTCAACTATGTCCATGTTGTTTAAATTGCTTGTGAATAAATACATTTCAAGGCGATCAAATACAATGATAAAATGATTTGTAAATAATTCAATTTCATCACTGGGAATCACTTGATACAATTATTTTGGTAATGTTTTAACACTTCATTATTTAAATTAATTGCATTTTATTTGAAGTAACATTTAATTGTATTGATTTCATTTGATGCGACATTTAATATGACTGCATTTTATTCAATCCATCATTTAATTTGATAGCTATTTAATTGATTCAGTGTTTAATTTATTGTTTTTGTTACTTTCAATCCTCATAGTCCAAAAGCAAAATACACTCAAAGCCACATAAAAAACAAAGCAACTTTAAACTTTGCAGTAGTCCAATATCAACCTGTTTGAATCTTGACCAAACAAACCATAGCCACAGGTGCACAAGATCCTTCATATCCGACTTAAACCCACCAAGAGAGACCAGCTCTTTCAGCCTTACATCATTTTGCAGTGAGAACAAAAATAGAACAGAATAGATTTAGAAATAGAGCAAAGATCTGAGTCATCCCTCCCATTGACAATATATCCTGTCATCCATTAAGTGTGGCTTTGTGAAGAGCTAAATATAGCAAGTAGTGAAATGTTTTGTGGTTCTGCTTAGGTCATCAATTGTTTATTAGGATTTGCGGTCGGTTACATTATTAAGGATGGAGGTTTAAATCCCTGTGTAGCTCAACAAGTAGTAGAAACGGTAAAAAATTTAATTCTTCACGGTGCATGGACTGAAAGCATCCAGCAACTCATGGAGAATAACTGACAAAAGCTTGGAAAAATACACCACCAAACAACAAAATGGGTCCAGAAATACGAGTTGCATCACCAATAGTTGTCTTTTAACGTATGTTAAAGTATTTTAAGGTGGATTTTTCCTCTAAAAACCAACACTTTTTCACTGCAGTAGCCTTCGCCAGGGTTACAGAATTGCATTCATACTGTAGTCAACAACAACTATATTCAGTGAAATCCAAAATGGCCACCTGAGGTCCCATAGACCCATCACTATCATCATTATCATCGTCATTAATAGCGTTACCAGGGTTAGGGGTTCAATTCCTTGTGTAGTTCTGGAGGAAAGACGATAAAAGTGTCTGCCAAATTGGATATCTGTGTATTTAGGATTTGATGTCTTAGTGCGGCTATGCTAACTGTTGTGTTTTATGGTCTGATGTTTTTATGAGTAGTGCTCATTACAGCCTCGACAGAGCTTTATTACTCCATTAAATCTCTGCGTAGATTACACTCTCATATTCCCATGCATTATTTATCGGTTTAGTGTCCTGGCATCAATTTGCAGCCTCTCACTGAGGGTCGGCTTGCTGCCATCATGGTGAATTTTCACTGGAGTTGATTTAAACCCACAGGGACTTGACTTCCTCATTTACACCCTTTTTGATACACAGCTTTCCTCTCTTTCTCTTCCTCTGTCTCTATCTCTCTCTCTGTCTTTCACACGTTCTTTCCTATATTTTCTTTTTCTGTCTCTCTCACTTTTTCTCTTCCCCATCTCTGTCTCTTTTTTGCTCGGCGTGTCATGATTTCTAACACTTTTCTAACATTTTCTATGCCACCCTCTTCCCTTTCCCTCTCTCTCTGTCTCACTGTGTGTGTGTGTGTCACACAATAGTGTGAGGTTCTTATTTTACCAGCAACAAAAAGTATTTCCACTGTTAAAAAATGAAACGCCACGGGAGAACTTTAAATAGTTTATTACAGCAACTAAAATGTACCCAGGCACAAGATAATACCAAGAGTAAAAAAAAATAAAAAAGGCACAAATAATGACAGTCTTTAAAATGGCGGTGCCGCAGTCCAAATACCTCAATGGGTAACAAAATTGTACAAGGAGGGGAGCGTTCTACTTATGTTCCAGGGAGTAGCATGGGAAAACCCAAACTGAATAATAAATTAAAACATGCAAATGTTGGGATCAAGTGAATAAAACTTAGCTTAAAACAATGTCCCACCCTGACATTTTCCCCCCTCCTCTTTAATAATGGTCGTCCCAACCAATTACTCATTGTGATACCTGGCCGGAGGTAACCCAAAATTAGCTCGCTGTGAGCGACGTACGTTGGGATGCTCGGGCTCACCATTGAGGGCTGCTGGTCCTTCTGAAAGGTCAGGTGGCCACCAACTGGGAGAGGGCAACTGGTTTGGCTGGTCCGCTACTGGAGGTTCTAGTTCTTTCGCTGGCTCCCTGCTGTCCTGTAACACATTTAAAGGGCATGGTTGGAGATTGTAGCGATGCACTGTGCGTGTTGGTGCTTCCTTACCCTCTGGCCGAAGGACATAAACTGGGTGCCCCTCCTGTAGCGGAGTCACCACCACAAATGGTTCTGGGGTCCATCTCGGGGTCAACTTTCCTTTGGCCCTCCTGCGGAAGTTGCGAATGAGCACCCGCTCGCCTGGAAGCAGGGGTGCCAACTTAGCTCGTCGGTTGTAACAGGCCTGATCCCGTTCTTTTCTGTGCTGGGACTGCTTCTTTGCTGCTTGGTATGCATGACTCAGGGCTTTTTTGGTGCTGCTTTACCCAGCCTTGTAGAGTATGGGACTCCACAGTAGGGCTCAGGCCAGTTGCCCAGTCCACAGGTAGCCTGGCGTGTCTCCCAAACACCACATAGTGCGGGGTCATCCCTGTTGTGCTGTGGGTGGTGTTATTATAGGCCTGGATTAGGGCTGGCAGCTGGTTGGGCCACTGTGCCTGGCCGGTCTCTGTCAGGGAACTTAACAACCTCAACAGGGTTTGGTTGAATCTCTCGCAGGCCCCGTTCCCCTGGGGATGATATGCTGTTGTGCAGCTCTTTTGGCATCCGTAGAGCTGGCAAAGCTCACTTATTAATGATGATTCAAAGGCAGCCCCCTGGTCTGTCAAAATACGTTCTGGGCAGCCAAACGTCTGGATGAGACTGTTGTACAGGGCTCGGGCCGTTGTATTAGCAGACTGGTCCCTGGTAGGTACTGCAAGAGCATACATTGAGAACAAGTCAGTCATCACCAGGATATAGGGGTATCGGTCATCTGGGCGTCCTAGAGAGGTAATCCACCCCAACAACTTCAAATGGATATGAGGTAGTAATGGGTAGTAAAGGGGCTCTCACCTCAGGTCCAGCCTTAGCACACACACTGTAGGCAGGTTTCAGTCCACTCTTGTATATCCTGGGTCATCCTGGGCCAGTAACAGCGCTGCCGCAGAGCTGCCAAAGTTCTTTCACTGCTAGGGTGGCCCATTCCATCGTGGTATGTTCTCCACACGCCTTTGGCTTCCTGCTTTGGAACAATCACCTGGAAAGCCTCGAGCCCAGAACCCATCTCTTCACCCAATCTTCCCAGTACACCATTTTGCAGTAAAATTTTGTCCCATTCCCTAAACAGTTGTTTCATGTAGAGTGATGAGGAATCGCATACCTCATGCCGGGGCAATTGCTGCTCCTTCCACTGTTGTATCTGGGAAAGATCTGGGTCCCTGGACTGGCGTTCCTCCCATGTTCCATCGCCTTCAACCATGACCCGGTCAGCATGCACTGGCGCCGTTTCCCTCCTCTGCTCAGGCAACCTGGATAAAGTATCAGCATTTCTGTTTTGTGTACTTGGCCAGTATTTGATGGTGTACTTGAAGTTCGCCAGTTGGGCCGCCCATTGTTGTTCCACTGCTCCAAGCCGGGCCGTCTCGAGGTGCACCAATGGGTAGTTGTCTGTAAAGATAGTGAACTCTGCACCATAGAGATTGTCTTTAAACTTTTCTGTAACTGCCCATTTCAGGGCCAACAGCTCCAGCTTGAAGGAGCTGTAGTTCTGGTTGTTGCACTCCGTTGGGTGGAGGCTATGGCTGGCATAGGCGATTACTTGCTCTTTGCCTCCTTTTACCTGTGCCAGCACTGCTCCCGGGCCCTCAAAACTGGCATCCGTGTACAGCCTAAAAGGTTGAGAGAAGTCAGCATATGCCAGGAGGGGTGCATTCAACAGGGCTTCTTTCAAATGGTCAAAAGCTCGCTGACATTCCGGGGACCAGCTAATGTGTCAGGGCATTCAGTGGCATTGCGATCTTGGAGAAAGCAGGTATGAAACGGCGATAATAACCAGCAAAGCCAAGAAAAGATTTTACCTGCTTCACTGTCTGAGGTACTGGCCAGTCCCTCACTGCTGCTGTCTTAGCCGGATCCGTAGCCACTCCTTTCTCACTGATAACATGTCCCAGATAAGTCACTTCTAGTTGGAACAGGTGGCACTTTTTGGACTGCAGCTTCAGTTCATGCTGGTGGAGCCGCCGGAACACCTCTTCCAGGTGGCGCACATGACTATTAAAATCAGGGGAAAACACAACCACATCATCCAGATAAATCAACAGTGAGTCATTTACCAGGTTTCCCAAGCAGCGTTGCATCAGCCTTTGAAACGTGGCCAGGGCGTTACACAGGCCGAATGGCATCTGTTCAAATTCGTACAGGCTGAAGGGTGTTGTAAAGGCAGTCTTCTCTCTGTCAGAGGGGTCCATTTCCACCTGCCAATAGTTGCTTGCCAGGTCCAGTGTGGAACACTATCTGGCTACTTTGAGTCCAGTCAATGACTCCTCAATGCGGGGTAGGGGGTAGGCATCTTTATGCGTGAGCGCATTCAACTTCCTGTAGTCCACACAGAACCTCCAGGTTCCATCCTTTTTCTTGACAAGCACAATAGGGGCTCACACTCTCTCTTACCACACCACTGTCCAGCATGTTCTGCAGCAAGGTTTGTAATTCGGCATACAGACTTGGAGGGACAGGTCGGTACCTCTCACAACTTGGGTGCACCGAACCAGTTGGTATCTGGTGCTTCACAACACCAGTGCAGCCGAAGTCCTCATCATGGCTTGAAAACACTTTCGTCCACCTCTGTAGCAGGCTGGTCATCTCCCCCTGTTGGTCAGGAGTCAGCCCGTCTCCCTGTAAGGACATCACAGGATGTGACTCAACACCATTGACTCCTTCTGTGACCCCCATCTGCCTTACCGTTACCTCCACAACGTCTGGCGCCATGCTGTTGAGAACCAGCTCTTGTTCTCCTTGTATGTCGGCCGTGGCCACCTCTGTCACTTGGGCCAATGGCTGGCGCTGAGGAACCTCTACGGGGTAAGGGTTGGGGTTGCAGATCCTGCAAGGCACTCATCCTCCATTTAGTGTGGCCAGGGTCCGCCCCACATGCCATTCCGTGTCACTTCTTTGCAGGTGGCGGCGAAGGTCATACGTTCATTCCGCCACAGCTGTCAGCTCAATTCCTGCTTTATGGGTCCTGTTTGTAGATCAACTATTAGCTGGTCGAGCAACGGATCATCACCCTCTTCAGTTCCACCTTCATCCCGCTCTTGTCATCTGGAAAAGAGTTCTTGCAATCTTAGTATAAAAGCACTCACACTTTCATCGGCCCGCTGTTTACAATTAAATAAACTAGCCCGTAGCTGTGCTTTAGTGGCTGGTTTGGCATACAGTTTTTGTAAGATATCCAGTACTTGGTGTCCATTGTTTTTATCCCTTGGATTAACTAGCTGCAGCTCACACTTTGCCTCTCCTTCTAGGGCACCCAAAACTAAATCAGCTTGCTGCTGTTGACTCAGTCCTTGTGCCCTCAGCATGGCTTCCACCTGAACCCTCCATTCTATAAATTTTGCTTTTTCACCTTCAAATTTAGGAATCCAAGCAGCCCCCATAAACCATGGCATAACAAACTGTGCAGTTATGGGTGGGTTAGCACTACTCTGCTGGGCCGCGTCCATTTCTTAACAGTGGAGCTGGTATCCTGCCGATAACGCCAAAAAAATGTCACACAATAGTGTGAGGTTATTTTACCAGCAACAAAAAGTATTTCCACTGTTAAAAAATGAAACGCCACGGGAGAACTTTAAATAGTTTATTACAGCAACTAAAATGTACCCAAGCACAAGATAATACCAAGAGTAAAAAAATAAAAAAGGCACAAATAATGTCTTTAAAATGGCGGTGCCGCTGTCCAAATACCTCAATGGGTAACAAAATTGTTCAAGGAGGGGAGCGTTCTACTTATGTTCCAGGGAGTAGCATGGGGGATTCCGTATGGCCGTGGTCTTTGGCTTCTGATTTTGGTTCCTTGGCGTCTTGTCCTCAGCACACGGTCCCGCTGTCCCTCCTCATGCGGACTGCTGCGGCCGCTGCGGAGGAGAAGAAAGCACCCTCAGTCGTGGGTACAGCACAAACGGGGCTCACACACCCACGGGTTTGGTTAGCTTGGTCACTTTCCTTTACTTAGCTTATAGCAGGCGTTAAACCAAGTCTTTCTGCCTCCCCGTCACATCCGGCTCGTCCATGGCGGTCTGCCCGGTACCTCGTCTCGGGCCTTACTTCTACTCTCTTGCCCCGTCTTCCGTCGACAGACTTTCTCGGTCGAGCAGCCCCAACTCCACGGTCCAATTCGGTAGATGTGTGACACTCCTCGCCTCCCCGGCCACGGTCGTGTCTGTCTTCTCTCTCCCTCTCACCGCCCCCCACCTGTCTCAATTCCACAATTAAAAGCACACTGTCCTGTGTCAGCCAATCCTGAGCTTTGGGGGGGGGGGGGGTCCAGTTAATCACAGCTGTTTCTTGTCACCTTGATCCTCAGTCCAAACAAACATGCAATGTAAAACAACAAATCCACAAAACCATGCAATAATAACTCCACAAAAAACCACCCAATATAGAACTAGTTAAACCATGCGACACACATCACAACCAATAAAACCAAATGTAAAATATATATATATAAATGCTGATAAAGAAAAACCCAAACTGAATAATAAATTAAAACATGCGAATGTTGGGATCAAGTGAATAAAACTTAGCTTAAAACAATGTCCCACCCTGACGTGTGTGTGTGTGTGTTTTCTCCCTCAGGGCTGTGTACAAGGACGCAGACCTCTACCTGCTGGATTCGCCTTTCACCCACCTGGACATCGTGACAGAGAAAGAGATCTTTGAGAAGTGTGTATCCCAACAGAGAGTCTTTCATGTGGAGGTGGAGGGGGTGGAGGGGGGGGGGTGAACTGAAGTTGAAGTTCAAGGTCAAGGTTATCTCTTGTTGTCTCTGGCACAGTTGAGTTGACTGTGATGAGTTATTGCTGCTTCTGTAACCTTTTCAGGAAATGGGATTTTTTCAAGAAAAAAAAAGGAAGGAATTATCTATTGATGAAATGTGGCTTTTGGCAAACGAAAGCAGCCAGCACTCTCAGAAAGTGATTGATCTGAGTGAACATTTTGGCTGCGTATCCAAACATGATAACATGATAAAAACATACAGCAGCTTGTTCATTTTGACTGCTGGCTATTTTTCAGTTTTTGAACATTTTGTACCTCACTGTGTCTTTCTTCTTGTTGCTTGAGTTGAGCAACTCCCACCTCTTATTGTGTTGAAAATACTTGACAAAAGTCCAATGTCTCATTGTTTTAAAGTTGTAGAAAATACTCTCAAAAAGTTAATAATCTGAAAAGGCTAACTGCACTGACTTGGAGTGACATCTGACAGATCATTCATTACAATCTCTGTTTCATTCCGCATGTGTCTTTATTCAGATGCCTCTGTAAACTGATGGCCTCCAAGACACGTATCGTGGTCACCAGCAAGTTGGAACATCTGAAACGAGCGGACAAAATCCTGCTGCTGCACAACGGTGTGTGTTACTTCTACGGCTCCTTCTCAGAGCTCCAGGCCCAGCGGCCCGACTTCAGCTCCCTGCTCCTCGGCCTGGAGGCGTACGACAACATCAACGCAGAGCGCCGCGGCTCCATCCTGACCGAAACTCTCCGCAGGGTCTCCGTCGACGAAACCGCCGGCTTCCGAGGCCCGGATCCGATCCGCCAATCGTTCCGCCAGCCCCCGCCTCCGATAATTGTCTCCGGACCCCAAGGCCTCCCTGGAGGCGATGGCTACCCAGAAAAACGCAAACAGTCTCTCATCCTCAACCCCCTGGCGGCCGCCCGCAAGTTCTCCTTCATCGGGAACTCGCAGCAGACTGCCAATACCCCCCAGTCCACCACGATAGAGGACGGGGTTCACGAACTTTCTGAGAGGAAGTTCTCTGTAGTTCCTGAGGACGATCAGGTGGAGGAGGTGCTTCCCCGGGGGAACCTGTACCACCACGGGCTGCAGCACCTCAGCGGGCAGCGGCGCCAGTCTGTCCTGGCGTTCATCACCAACCCCCACGGCCAGGGCCGCAGGGAGCAGCTGCAGTCCTCCTTCAGGAAGAAGCTGTCCATCACGCCGCAGTGCGAGCTGGCTTCTGAGCTGGACATTTACGCCCGCCGCCTGTCCAAGGACAGCGTCTATGACATCAGTGAGGAGGTGGATGAGGAGGACATGGAGGTTGGTCTTCTCAACATAACGTTTGCCATTTGGTGGATGCTTTTATCCAAATATGTTACAGTACAATGAGTGCATACATTTTTTGTGCGGTTGCTTCAAACCCTTATCTTCTTCAAGACCATAAGTGAATTCCCACAAAATATACACAACCAGTCAAAAGTTTGGACACACACATTATTCTTTATTTTTACTGTTTTCAACTTTTTTGAATAACAGTAAAGACATCAAAACTATGAAATGACACAAATGGAATTATACAGTGACCAAAAAAGTGTTAAACAAATCAAAACTATCTTATATTTTAGAGTCTTTAAATCTAAAATATAAGCCTTTGCCTTGATGGAAAGGCAAAGGCTTTGGAAAGAAATTCATACATAGGATCAACTTCACTATTTATATTTGTCTAAGAAACAAATGTCAAGCATTTCAGCAGAAGCCTTTAGATCTAATTAGCTTTAAGAGAATGAAAAACATTGTACATTCAATCAGCTGTGTCCAAACTTTTGACTGTTAGTGTATATGTTCACATGAGTTACTTGACAGTCTCAAATACATGCAGTGCTGGACGTACAGAAGATTTTATCTGAGGTGTCTCTGTATGGTCAAAGAGCAATCTGTCTCTTCACAGGAATGCTTTGCAGACGAACGGGAGAACATCTTTGAAACTACCTCATGGAACACTTACCTGCGCTACATCACCACCAACAGGAACCTGGTCTACGTCCTCATTTTCATCGTCTTAGTCTTCGCTATTGAGGTAAAATCACCAGCATGTATGTGTTTTCTAAGTGTGCCGTTTAAGCCGAATCAACAGTAAATGTTTCTACTTTTCCTTTTCACCTATAGGTTGCTGGTTCAGTCATCGGTATTTTCCTCATCACAGAGTAAGTGTCATGTTTCATGTTCCTGAGACACTGACAGCAGACAGCACAGGACAAGAGATTCTGTGTTGTACTGAAGCCAGGCTCCAGTACGGCTGTAAAGTCCGCAGTATGGGGCCCCTTGTTGAAATACTGTCACCCCAAAGCTGGCTTTGTTTACATTGTGATTTATTGGATTGACGACATTTTTTCACACTGAAATTTGTCAGCTGAGTTTTTGATAAAAGTATCTGACAGCTAAACAAGTTTTCAACATACATCTTCAGGATGTAAAAAAAATTGTTTACATCTGTAACGCTTGTAAATGCTTGAGCGTTTGAGTTATGGTGTTTTAACAAAATTCCAATAAGATTCTTTCCCTTCTATACGACTAACTCCTGAACAATATAATGTGTATACACCAAAAATTTTGATTTATCAATTAAATTCTTATTATTTTGTTTATGTCTCTAAGGAACCAGTACGTTTAAATGTTGAATTTGTGTCAAAATTGCTGATTCCTTATGGGTGTGCAGTGCAATCTTTGATATATAGCAGACTTTGGATACAGATTTATAGATGCCATTGGCCACAGAAAATACCTTTAAGAGATGCATGCATTTCTCTCAACAATGATTCAGGCACTCAAGAACTGTAATGTAAATAATTTTAAGAGCTTTATTGTGTTGCCTTGGCACAAAATTAGGTTTCTACTCTTGTATGTCTCCTGGCGGGATTGTCTTCTTGTTTACATCTGGTTTGTATTCATCAACTGAACTCAATCAGTGTTTCATTCTCAATCCTTCACTCTCTTCTCCCAGTAAGATCTGGAGGGAAGGGGCCAACCCTTCGGCGGCCAACTATATAGACGAGCAGCACCCCAACGCCTCGTCCACCCCGGTCCACCTGGCCGTCATCGTCACGCCGACCAGCGCCTACTACATCATCTACATCTACGTGGCCACATCAGAGAGCGTGCTGGCCTTGGGCTTCTTCAGAGGCCTCCCCTTAGTGCACACATTACTGACTGTTTCCAAAAGGCTGCATGAGCAGATGCTGAGCGCTGTGCTCCGGGCCCCGATGGCTGTGCTCAACACCATGAAGACGGGTGAACTGCTCAGTTTATTTTTGTATTTTTTTGTCCTCTAAATTATGCATGCTGTTGTACAGTCTTTAGCACTTTTTGTATTTGCATGGCGATTCATAGCAGTCTGGACGCGAGCATCCACCAGCAGTTAATTTGGACAGATACTGTCTGACAGACTGTTTTTTTTGTATCACATATCTTTATTGATTTTGAACATGGTACATCACTTTTCCAAAATGATTTGGTTGCATCATTCAAGTCTCCCTCGAAACAACTTCCCTCCACCACATAAACTCTGAGCCATCGGTATAGATAAAAACAATGATGATAGTTTACAAAATGATAATAATAATAATGAACATAATTTACTTATATACATATACACATATATCCACGTGCATAAATGCATACATATATGCCTGCATATCAATTTGAGAGAAAAAATAAATAGATAAATAAAAAAATAAAAAAAAGGTTGTACAGTCTCACTTGGTAAACGTCAAATTTACGAAGTTAGGATATCAGGTCTTGATTCCAAAAATGTAAGAAATGAATCACATATTTTATGAAAAATATGACTTTTTTGTTCGATTGTGTAAGTAAGCCTTTCAATCACTATGCGAGAAGAAAGCTCATTAATCCAAAGGTTCAAAGATGGACAGCAAACACTTTTCCAGTGTCTGGCACTGTCTGACAGACTTGATTGGGTGGTCG